>NW_017100710.1:76977-129038 GCF_001263275.1 Habropoda laboriosa | reverse complement strand
GCGACGATGCCATTGCACTGCACTGGGTGAGGGTCATTACTCCGAGCAAGGCGAGCCGGTGACCTCGGCGCCAACGCCCGGAATCGATCCAACCCCCTCCCGACCGCCCCCACCAGCTTGCCCGCGTCTGACACGGGGTGCAATGCACCGTACGATTCTCTTCTTTTATTATCCTTGAGCGGTACTTGCGTGCACCGGCAGAGGGCACGAGATACTGCTACCCCCTCCTCCTTTTTTCGGCTGTAGGGTGGTCGTGGAGAACTTCGTTAACCACTTTACCAATGGTTAATCTTTCGGATCTACAAGGTGCTTGAAAGAAATGTTGGCACTGTTGTGTGGAAGAACGATTTTTTGTTTTTTGTTTTAGGGAAACAGAATTTTTCTATTCAAAGAGTCAGTCTCTCTGTATTTGTTCGCCAAAATGTTCGATGTACTTCTGGAACGTTGTTCAGGGTGGTCTTCTGAGAAAAGGAAATGTAGAATTTAACGAAGTAGTTTGGTACGTTCTTTTAGTGGCAACTTAGGTGATTAGCTTGTTTCGGTGAAACTGGAGCAGGTGAGGAGGAAAAATTGAACGAAATTGTTGAAGGGTGGCACGCGGCCGATAATGGTAGAGGGAGAAGGTACCGGGTGGCGCGAACGAGATTCGGGTCGTTTGGTATAATCGACGAGGAGGGGTCGATCCGTTGCACGATTAAGGGGTGATTGGGTGACTAGGTGAACTTGGGAGCGAATTGTACCTTTCTTTGGACGGGGGGTGGGGGGGAGGGTCGCGCTTTGGGGCGACACATGTTTTAGAATTCAATTGTGTCTGCTTGTAATTGGAATAGGACGGTGGGAATTTTAAATCGTGCTAATTGACAAAATAAATATACGCGTCTAGTTTGGTCTCCATTGATTATTCGATTCGGTGTTAAGTTACTGCAGTATTATACTCTACTTATAGTAGAACCTTGAAAGTAATATAAATTTATTTAGTAAAAAATAACAACGCCAATCATTTATCGTTAAAAATAACATGACATAGGTTGTAAATAATTGTTTAAAGAGCAATCAGTTAGAATTTTAAGCAATTTAAAATTAATCATTTTCTTGGAACGTTGAAAATTCACAATTGAAAATTATTGAATTATCGATTATTAATTTTCAATTGTTTACTTTTGAACGCCGTCGGAAAACAAATGCAGCACCCGTTAGAATTACCAAACTGTTCGATCCGCGTGATCCGAAAGAAGGTGAAACAATCACTCGACAAATTAGCATCGTGTGATGAATTAACTTGGTGAAACTTTAGCACCTGTTAGCCGTGTTCCACGGCTGGTCGGCAGCGAGAAAGATTAATCAGGACGAGGTGATAATTTAACCGAGGCTCATTAAGCAGCGATACGAGCGCGAACATCGTGGGTGTTTGATACTCTCCTCGAGATAAATGCCGATGACTAAGGTTGTATGAATAGCATACGAGCTGGTGAATGAGGAACGGATGCCTCTAATTTGCGGTGAGTCATTCAGTTCGATTCTAATAGAGTCGTCCCATTAACAGGCCATTAACTCTTTGTTCCTTGACACGCGACAACCTTCTTTTTTCTCGCCGTTTAACCGTAATAAGAGTCTTCTTTTTAAATGTCTGTTTCAATCATTTCTATACCGATGGTTCGAATGAAATACGATTTTTCGATTCGGTCAATTATGGAATATTTACAATCGAATTTTTACATTCTGTCGAATCAAACAATTCTGGAGATGAACATTTTGAAAAGTTTCTTGTAAATATCAATTTGTTCAGTTTTTTATTGTCACTTGGTTGTTTTGGTATTACAAAATTAGAAACAATACTTGTTTACTGAAAAAGTGAAAATTTGCATATTCAAGGGAGACTGTATCATTTTATGATACCTGTGGATGCTAATGCTTCTCAGAAGGATATTATTCGATCGATCGTCGATAGATCAATTTCTAAAATTTGCCGACTGATCTTTTTGGATCTTCCACGTGACTCTGTCGACGTAGCACAGATGGCTCTTTCGTGACTGGCCCAAACTGGGCCCTGAACCTTCATGGGCCTTTGCTGCCGCTAGGTGTCGTCATACGTTTCGAAAAAGAGAAATCCTGCCCATTGGCCTTTTCCAATATCCTCAGAAATAATTGATTTTTATCTGAAATTATTACGTTACTATGTTTCTCTTCAATTTCTAAGCAAATTCTTCGATCATCTTAAGAAATCTTCGAAACTGATCTTTCATCGAGTTTTTCATTTAAATTAGTTGTTACTTAACCTGTAATTTAATTCTTCTTTTTATTACCGAACTTGATTATCTCATATTGGAAATGGTTTTGTAAATAGAACTTGTATCGGTTACATTTTCAAGATTGGTTTAAATTCGTTTCAATATTTCAAGGGTAGTGATGAATTTCCTCCAATTTCCGGTAGCCATTGTTACAGCCAGCGAAGCAGCCACGTGTTGAGTTATCACATCCGTTATGTAAAATCATCTCTTGTGTAAAGGGGTTTCGTGTTACGAGGCGCGTGTCACATTTTGCGTTTCCTCTTACCGATCTTGCCAGATGTATCCACGAATCCAATAAGTGTGTCGTTCCTTTTCTTTCACGAACGTTTGCTCGTTAAAGATATTTTCACATCTACCACATTTTCTTCTTATTTCTTGTTTAATATTTAATATTAAGTTGTTTATCATTTAATAACTCCGCGATAGACAGCAAAGAAACGAATCTTTTAATTTACGGTTCAAGCTAAATAGGTACAAGTGTTGTTTTTCTAAAAGTTCCATAAGTACCTTCAATTTTCATGCAGCGTGATATGTTAAGAATGTACAAAGAAAGAAAATGGAAAACCGAAGTGTAGTAGAAAAATATAGGTAGGTGTATTTGTATTAGGAGAAATCCATTTGAAATTTCGAGGGGTTAGAACAGTTGAAGCGAGCATCGTGGGAACTGACGCAGAAGGATTGTTTGCACGAAGCTTTACAGATGCATTTGGGAAAGTGGGCAGGTAAGCATGCATATCTGGATTTTCCTTTTCCGTGATCTGTCGAAGATCTTTGAAAAGGTACGTCACCTGTGTCCGGTTTTACGCAGCGAGAAGCATATGCTTTTGTCAACCAATAGGAATTGAGCAACACATTCGCGCATCGAACAATCATTCTAAGAGGAGAAAGGTGGAAAAGGGGATATCTTGTAGTAAATTCTTTGCAAAATCCATCGAATCACGCGATCTTTTTAGAAATTCCATTCGGAATCACGGGCAAATCAATTCTTCATTTCTAGAAACAAATATACTATATTTAAATGTTTGACCATTTGTTCATGTATAGGGTGTTTCAGTCAGCTAGTTGGAGCTATATTTTCAAAACGTTTGGTAATAGAAAAAAATGTTATAAAATAAGGTAAAATTAAATGCCTTTAGATGTTTCACATGCATGTATTATCTTCGTGTATATTGCTGCAAAGTGCAACTGCACTTTTGTCAAATTGAATACAATCTATGCTGTATTTCATAAAATTTTTCACCCTCTATAAAAAAAAGTATCAAAGTGGTTACGTTCCAAAACGTTTAACCATTTCAATTTCAAACTTGCTCTTCCGCTTTGTTACTTCGATCGACTCATTTACAAAAGTAGATCGTAGATCGAAAGAATTGACTGTAGGACCAATATTGATTAAGTATTTTGCACTCCACTCGGTGAATACTATAAACCTCTAAAATTTCAGACACTTTTTTTTAACACCGGGTATGTAAGAGAGTGTTGCCTATATTGTCCTTATTAGTCCAATTTTATTTAATTTCGCCTAATAAACTGAGGTGGGTGAGGAACGCCGTTGCACTGTTTTCACCTCAATTTATTAAGATCTAAGTGCTATGGTCGGCGTACAATTTGTCCGGAAAATACAATCGTTTTATTCGTTAATTGTCCTTGCGGCAGCGGTTCGGCGGGTACGTCTCGACGGTTGGTAGAAGAAAAACTGAACTGAGGTTTTTCTATTGGTAGGACAGGGAGACAGGAGATAGAAGTAGAGAAAGTGGTGGAAAGCGGTGCCGTTCGTCCTCGTGCGAACCTGGATGCCACATGTGCACTTCTTAGTCTTGCCCCTGGGCAAGTCTTAACCCGGGGAGAGACCAAAGAACGGAAACTAAAATCCGAAGGAGTTGGAAAAGGGAAAGTTCGCGTGGAAGAATAGAACGAGGTTCGGTAAGGGCTTGTTGGCAGTGACGTGTCCGCCCCAAAACAAATGAATTTTTACCATAAGTATGAACTAGTATACAGCGTTCGCTACAAATTCGCGGTTTCAAGCCTACCCCTGGAAGATTTTCGAATCTGTCTCCGCGAATACGGGGGTTTCACCGTACAACGTAAGATATCTTACAAATGGTACGATCTAGGCAACTCTCCCTTAGACGTTGAAAAACAGCAAAGGATCGAAGCGCAGATCTGTTCGACTTGACACGCGGAAGTTGTCACAGTACCCGGGCCATCGTGTTACACGTTGCACGCGTCGTACCCCCGCGGTACAACGGGGGTGCGATAGGCTCCGGCGGACCTCCTCTCTATGGCGTAATAAGGGGTTCTCGAGGTTGCATAATACCGGAACGGTACGCGTGTCTGTACGCAGCTGTTCGACCACGTCTCGTCACGCGCGCTTCTCATTGTGACGCGCGACCGGAAAAGAAGCGGAATGGGGATCCAAGCGGGTGGAAAGGGAAAACGAGCCGCGCAACAACGGGCAGAAGGTTACGCGGAGGATCGAATTTTGATTCGGATACGCCTCTCCTCTTCGGCTCTTTCGGTCGACACGCGTGCTCGCGCGGCCGCTCGTGGTTGCACCTGCCAGCGAACACGCACGTGCGTGGAATCTCTTCGGGGCTCGAACTTGTTGCGAGCTGCAGAGCAATTGATTATTCGGCGATAGTCCGTGCCTGATTTCCTGTAACTGAGGAATTTCGTTTTCTTTTTCTGCTGTTTCAGTTGAAACGTACAGAGCGAGCCACTAATTCTTTTTTTCACCGTTCTAGGCTTTTGAAAAGTGTGAAAATATTGTAGGATACTTGTCAAAGTGTCTGTTACATTGTGCGATCGTTCGTTAAGAGTCAAACTTTTTTCAATTAAAATAAAAGTTCTTTTGGAAGAAATGCAAGAGTGAAATTTCGCTTGGATGGTTAATGACGTGGATTGCTTACGGGGGGTTGACCACAGAGTTGAATCATTTTTAAATTATGCGTTGGTTTAATAATTGTACGCAAAAATTGCATGATTTCGAGGGAGGTATGGGTATTTTTTTGTAGGTTTTGTACGTTTTCTTTTTTTTTGAAAGAATGTGGAATTATGAATGAAAACGTGTTGAATTAAATCAAATAATTAACGAGATATTTTATTTCGTTCATGGAAAACTAGATTTACCGATTTTCAACTGAATCTTACGCGAAGAAAATTCTCAGCAAACGAAGCAAAATTGCCCAATTGTCGATTTTTAAATTTATACACATAAAATTGGCCAAAGTATTCCTAATTACGTCACAACCTCGGTAACACAATTATTTCTCGAAATAAATCGAAAATCGAAGCCCTTTCGCCGATACAGTGACGCACCACGGTATCGTCTGCACGTTTCCCCTTTCGAGGGCCGAAAATTGCATAAAAGGGTTTTTCTGAAAGCTTTCGAGTCCGACAAAGGGCGATCGGTAATCCGCATCTGTCCACTCGTATTGCGTAAAGCGGCAGGAGTTTGTAACGAACTCTGACAATTATCGAATCCGTCGGTGAATCGATCCGTCGATTCTCCAAATTTTCGAAATCTTTCCTATGAATGGACGCAGCCATGTGCCGTGAAAGGAAAGGATTTCGAGGGTGTTTCGTATCATCTACCTGATTCGAAATGTTCTCTGTAACCAGATGCAAATATTTCTATGGCGGCAAAAGTGCATACGTGTATATGTATGTATTCTTTCGTTCGAGCCTGAGCACAGCTGTCGATATATTCGGTATATTCGGTCATTCTTCGAGGATTTTGCGTAAACACCAGCTGTAAAGGGTTCAAAAGGCACGCTCGACCAAAGGTGCTCGTCGAAAGGGTTGACCTGTTGCGATCGCAGCTGTCCCATAACTTTCGGCGCTCTCTCGTGGACGGAAGTTTGCATCATCGATTCGCAAACATCCACGTTTGACGTTTCAATGGTTCTGCGGTGAATTCTGTACAATTTCCCTTTCCTTCCACTCTGCCCACTCCTCCACGCTGTCTGTGCAATTTGGAAGACGTCCGCCTTCTTCCCATTTGTACGGTAATTGAAAAGGTTTGACGTAAGTATTGTAATTTTTAACTGGAGTTTGAAATAATTTCAAGTCGACATTGTGCTGTACAATATCTACATTTTGTGCTACGGTTTCTTCCTCTTTGTCAGCAATGGTAACTAAAAGTTTCTGTTTTCTTAGAATTACTGTGGCTAGAAAAATTGGACAATCGTTACGTGAGAGAAATTTCAGTTGTTTTATAAAAATACGATTAGTTTAAAAATATGATCTTCCTTACAGCGAAACTGTGTGTGTGAATTTTCGAATTTTCACATTTGAGTGAAGAAATGAGCTGGAAAGGAGGAGGGGGTAACGAAAAATTATTTTACAGTTAAATTGAAGTGTACGAAAGAATTTCAAGAATTTTCAACTTCGGGAATTATCTGATTACGTTTTACATTCAATTGTGAATTTCCATAAATTATTGAATCGCGCATTCATGGTATTGGCATAAGGGGGGCGTGACATTCTCGACCTCGTGAAACAGTTTCGATTTCGCAGCAGACTTTAATGCAAGTTCAACGGAAGGTTATCGAAAAAACCATTTAATGTCAAAAATACAGTTTAAAGTATATCTTATATCGTTCTGCATATGTACAGAATGATCCGTTTATCGCTTCTTTGAGGAGTAGGGTAAATTGTCTTGTGCGGAATTATACGATTCAGAAATTATAATTGATAGATCATTGTTTCGAGATTTCCAAATCATCTGTATTTTCTTGTTTCAAAAACCCCAATTATTCTGCATATTATTATAAAACATTCCGTGAAAAATCTCATTTTTGTCAGCTTCAATATTTCTCCCAAAATGGAAAGTGTATATTGTTATCTTATTATGAGCTAAAGACAGCATAAAATCTGTGGTTCATTGTGTTTCAAGAAATAAACGGAATAATTAATGAAAACTACCGAACCCAAAATATACTCTGAACTCAATTTACCAAATTCTTCAATTTAACATCATCAAATACACATTATCTCACCTAATTACTCACGATCGAATCAGAAACAAATCTTTCTGCATCCATCTGACGCGTTGAGCGCCGCGTGGGTCATCGATGAGCCATTTTCGACTTTTCGCTCGGTTCGTTTCATAATAATTTCGTATGAGAAGAACACAGAAAATGTCGTTTCATTGGTATACAAAAAGTCATCACACCGTGGGCCATCGATGACCCACGCGGCGCAGCGATACATTTACTGAAAAATAATTATGAGAAATGCAATAACGTGGGCCATTGGTGACCCACGCGACCTGAATGAAAACGTCGAGTTACGTGAAATTAACGTGACACGTGTTAAATCCCTCTCGCGAAATTCGATGAAAAAATCAACACAACAGATCGATCGAAATCGCTGCACCGTCAAAATCGGTCGATCAAGAGTGACGCAAGGATCGTTCCCCAACGAGCGCGGCAAGGCGGGCGGGCGGGCGTGGGGCAAGGGGAGTCAGAGGGAAAGGGGTGTTAACCATCCGATCCATCGAGAGAGAGAGCGGTGCATTGGCCCGAGAGGGGCCACCGCGGTGCATCGGCCTGCATATCACTCGGTCACAAGTGTGTTAGTGGAGATTATATGTCGTCCATGTTCCCGGCAATACTGGTGCACGGTGCAATCTGCACCTTCCCCCCTTGTTCCTCCACCTCCGCCACCTCTACGTTTCTCGTTCGTCACGGTCCTCTCCTCCTCCTACTTCTCCTCTTGCTCTTCCATCGCGTTCCTCTGACGACGTTCCGTCGCGCTTCTGCCGAGGGGATATCCCAATGGATAAGAAAGAAGACGAGGAGGAGGTGGATGTAATGGGTGAAGAGAAGAGGAGAGGGATTCTCAAGGTCCATGGCGTGCATTGATCCTCCTCGGTCACGGACCCTCTCGTCTTTTCTCTGTCTTTCGAGCTCCTCTCTCCGTTACCACTCTCATCGCCCTCTTCCACCGTCGATTTCTTCATGTTTCACGTGCCACCCTCTCTTTCTCCGGCTCTTCTCCGCCGCCGCCGCTGCTGCTGCTGCTGCTGCTCTTCTCTTCCTTCGCGCTCCTCTTCTTCTTCGTCTTCTTCTTCTCCCGCTCCCTTTCGCTTTCTTTTTCTACGCCACCACTACTCTCTCTTCCCACCTCGTTTTCTTCTATTTCGCCCTCCACACTGTCCCACCTTCCCCCGTAACCTCCTTTCTCCTTCCACTTCTTCCACATACCCACTCACTCCCTTTCTTCCTTGCTTTTTCTATGAATCTCTCTCCTTCGTCGTCGATCCTTTTGTCTCCGCGACCAAGCAGAGAGATTCCTCCTCCTTCTCTGTTACACATCGCCATTACTCCTTCTTCTTCTTTTCTTCTTTTTTTGTACCCTTCCGGCTCGTCCTTCTTGCTCACCACGACGGTAGGAGCTTCGCCAGGAAGCTTCGCCAGGATCGGGAGATTTTATTACCGAGGGAAGTGGGGGATGCGTCTCGAAATCGAGCCAAACGATCATCCCGCAGGATGATTCATTTTTCCGCGATGGTCATGGAGCGTGTCCTCTCGCCGTCTGCAGCGCGGCTGGCACGTCGTCATCTAAGCGTTATCAGGCTTGTCTGGGTTCGAGGTGCGCAAAAAGAATCACGCGAGACAAGAGCGCGATTACGGCTCGAAAGAGTCCTGTTGCGATAACCGACGGGTAAACGAACTCTCCTTATCCTATTGCCTCACTCCTCGGCCATGTCTCCTCCGCTGTCTCGGTTGCTTGTGTTTGTGCATGCCACCGATAGGTTTCCGTTTCACTTTCTCTTTGGACTGCTGGAACGATCGATCGAAAAGACCAGAGGATCCTTTTTACCATCTTTTTCGTTTCTTTGTTTTACTCCAGATGAAGAATTGTGTTTTCATTCCAAGTTTCTCTTATTTCACTATTATTGTTGGGTTTAATTTGTGAGTAAATTCGAGAGAAAATGGAGATTCTTCTATTTCGTTTAATTTCCCTTTTATCCCGAAATGAGGCATAATCATCTACGAGTTCTTTGTAGTAAATAGACTAATTGATATGAAAAATGGCGATATGTTTTTGCATAAAGTTTTCAGTTGCTGGTGAAGTTTATTATCGAGTATGTAAATTTCTTGAAAGGCAACTAAAATGATCAGAGTATCGAGGGAAATTAAATCTACAACTGTAGATTTAAGTCCTAAAAACATCTCTCTCGAGTCTATCGAAATCTTCGATCGAAAGAAGAAATTTCGAATCTCCAGAAATTTCAATTTAATATTCGTCTCCCATGCTAGATTACAAATTTGCCAAATTAATTCGAAGTGGGCTAATTTTCAAAAATAGTTAAAAAATTGCTTCGCGTTTCTGCGTTTTTCTGAAGTGAAAATTACACGAAGTTGTGCGAATGGCATGCTATCACCAGTTCTAAAGTAGGTAACGAAAGGCAGTAGTTTCAGACGTAATTAATCAAACTTCGCACGGAAATATTCAAACTCATGATTGTAATAATGAAAGTTGAGAGAAGAACAAAGAAAATAGTAAACGACTAGAATATAAGATCGTAAATTCGAACGTACTCGATATCGAAGTGGATTCAATTGAATAAACAAGAAGATAAATTATTTTTCATCAGATACATTCCATAACTCGATACATTAATAACGTCTCACGGGTCATTGATGCAATTAGCGATAGAACAGGTTCAACGAAGTCGCAATCGGCGAAACTCGTTGGCGAAGTGAGTTATCGCGATGTAAATATCGCGGTGAATTAATACGTCGAGGGACTTGATGCTTGAAATTCTATTCCAACCACTTTCTCTAAGCTGTCTTTCTCATTTGCATATTATACGCGGTATAAATTCATTTCAATCTACGAAACACTTACCTTCGTTAAATATTCATTTTCCCGATCGATCGAGCATTTTCTTATTTGCTCGAGTTAGCCGGCGATCCATAAGTAAAACGATCACCGGTATCAAATTGAGTAGTAAATTCTGAAACTTCGTTACCCTGTAATGTCCGTGTTTGAAGACTTATCATTTGTACTTCGTTGAACGATAAGGTTGCTTGAGTAGACGATATAAATTTTGCAACTAGGATATTCATTAATACCGCGAAAAGAAGAGTGTTTGTCGTTCGATATTCACCGGCAATGAGGAAGTGGAGTGTTGCAATGGCGGGGATGTGTACGGCGAGGCATAAAAGCGATAAGAAAGGAATTTGAAGATGTCAATTTTCCTTCTTCTGGTCTGTTTGACTTTATTGAATCGTGGAAGTCGTAAAGCCAGCAGAGTCATCGCTAGGGACGTACAGCTGGGGTGAATAGGGGAGGGATTGAAAGAGAGAAAAGGAATACTAACGACGGGACACAGGATGAACGTTAAAGGGGCCTGTTGAAGATGCAAAGTCAATCGTTCGAAGTTTGTTTTTCAATCGATTCTGCGTGAAGACTAAATCAATCCCCGCCTCTATTCCTGGTTTCATTGTCAGATTTGTTTGACGCGAATCAATAGAGAAAATATGGTATAATTTAAGATGCAGCTCGAATATTTTATCGTACCGTTGATTACCAGAATATCGATGCGACGAATTGGCCAGGGAAAGGTAGAAAATCTATTGTGAATTTGATTAAGTTCAAATTAAAAAAAAAAGGTATGTTTAGAAAATGCTAATTTGAATACGAAGGAATAGAACTGGAGACTTTAGACCAGTTCTAAAATGTATTAGATACGTAAAAAAGCATTTTTAAGTATTTTAAGAATTTGATACTATTATTAAGTAAAAGTATCTTTTCTCTGTGGCAAGGTGAATTTTGCAGATTTTCAAATGTCCAGTTTTTGCACCAAATTGTATAAAAATCCACTTGGGTCAATAATTACGTTGAATATAATTATTGTGTAATGCAACTATGTATCAGTACATGGAAATGTATTAAGAAACATTAATCTACAATCTGCTATTTTCTATATTCAATATTATCTATATTTCATGAAATTACGGAGCTGCCTTTTCGTTAAGTGTTCAATTCCAATCAGTAAATCGTTCAATCCCAAGGAAATCAAATTTAACTTCCGACAAAACCAACAATAACCTGAAATCTCCGAAATATCGAGCAAAGAAAGCTACACTCGGATTTTCAAATTATCCTTCGAGAAGCTACAATCAAACTGTTCAATGTTTGATCAGCTCCCTTGGTTCCGACGTTCGACAATACATCAGAGAGGCAGTAGCGGTGCTTCATAAAGCGCCCGAGCGATTCATCTTTATTCCGTCACCCTATCACTCGAAGCTCGACGATCTCCGGCGACAATGTTTCCAATATTATCCTCGCGTCGACGTCGAAATTTGCTTCTCGCGGGAGAAGGAAAAGATTTCGGGATGGAAACGTTCAAGGTTCCCCGTGTGTCCCGAGGGACGGTTACCAAGGAAACGATCCTGTTTACCAACCCCCGACCTTGGCCACTCCGACCACCCTCGAAGAGCTACCCGTCTTATCCCGTTTCCGGTAATTGTTCTCCGTTCGAACCTTGCGCCGTTTACCAGCTCAACAACCGCCCTTACCAATATCCGCCTAATTGTCCCGAGCTATTTCCATGCAATCCTGAGAAAGAGTTAAACGAATTGCCCTGTAACCGACACCAAACGCTGTCCCAAAGCGGAAGCAATGGGACAAATTTGCGTAGCAAGGTTGCAGGGTGTTCCCTTTGATGCAATTGCGGGCAATAAAGAGGGCCGCCTAGGCTAATTTACGGTCCCACGGAGAAGGGTTGAGCTGTTTAGCTGAGCCGGTCGTATTTAACTCTGGGTGGACGGAATGTGAAAGCCGATGACCGGGTCAGGCGTGACCCATACGCTAGGAGTTTAGAAATTTTGATTAGGTATCAAGTAAATTTGCTTGAAAGAATTATTACATGTAATTTCTTGACATTTTTTTTTGCTCAAATAACAGATGACTGGGTCAAGTGTGACCCACGTTAGGAGTTTGGAAATTTTGATTGGGTATTTAATAAGTCTGCTGAAAATGATTAGAGGATCATATCTTGCAGCCATTGTGCCAGTTGACATCTATTTTGTAAAATGTAAAAATACATTTTCGTGTTGGAAGCACATGCTTGTGTAACGAGAAAATGGCCGTGTGATTTGAAATAGTTAATTGCTGCCGTCGAAGGGCAAAATGTGTAAGATCAGAGTAGTTGTTCACATGTTGAAAACAAATTTTTCTTTAATGTGTGTTTCCAATTCGACCAGTTGCTCTTTCGATATTTCCAGTCGCCAAAGTGACGAAATTAAAATTGAAATCTCCACGCCCAACCGTAACTCTCATTTTCAACCGTGTCTCTCTGACAATCGTTTAAAGGGACACGACAGAAAATCGTTGAATCCCGGTTGACCGGCAGTAAATCAGTCTACTCGAGAAGAGGCGTAAAGTGCAACCGGTTAAATTTACAACTTGCAGAAGAACAGTCACCGTTAAACCAGTTCAATATTTAAAACGGTCGCGACAGATTCACGGGAAACGCGAGCACTGTAAATTACCCCTGAAAAGGTGGAGGGAAGGAAAAATTGAACGTGCTACGGGGATCGTTTAGGTCGTGAAGGGTGGCCATCTTCGTACAATGAGCTCGAATCTGGAGCAACCTGGCCCCCTTGTAACGCAAGGATGAAACCCCTTTTTCTCTCTGTGTTCTGCGAAAGCGTTTTCCAAATAGAAACGAGAAGGGAAAGGAGGACTTATCCAGGGTGGATCGGCGCCACCGTGAAAAGGGTTTCCCGAATTTACGAAATTCAGCCAGGTATATCGGTACCTGAGGATCCACCAGCTGGATTCGAATATCGTCGAAGAGGAGAGAGCTTCGAAAAGAGCGTGTGTGTGTGTGCATTCGAGATGAAATAACATATTGCTATTGTCGGAATATATCCGCCGCGAGACTTGTGCTTCCTTTTTTCGGGAAAGGGGGAAAACTGGAAAGGGGTTAAGGGAACAATGGTGATTGAGCCCGTCCCACGGATGGTTTTTCTGACGATTAACCGATCGACGATCATGGGAAACTTGGAATGGCCTCGTTTCGTGGAATCTTCTCGATTCTGCCAGTCATTATTGGGAATAGCGGGCAGGGGTGTTACTATAATTTCGGTGACGTTCTTCTTTCGAGACTGTGGGAATTAGATCGTTCGTTTTATTTGGGTTAACCGGGCTTTGAAGATTTTGTTCGATTTTTCAGCGTCCTATCTTTAAGATATTAACCCCTTAACCGATGATTTCTTTTCTGACTATGCATCTAAGCGTCAGTCATTCACCGTTTTAGTATTGTATTAGGAACAAAAGCTAATCTGTTACAGATTAATTACATTTAGGAATCCTTGATCTTACGAATTAAAACGAAAGTTTGGATTATAGTTAATTTTTCTCACTAATATAACTGTTTTTGTCACATCTTGACCAGAATCTCTGCCACGAGTCTGACACGTTGTTGTAGGTTAAAGGGTTAATAGGGGTAGAAATTAGGAGGACAGCATAATTTGATAAATGTAGATAGAGTTTATGATTGTTTTGAAATTGTGAAATTTTTCTGACATTATCAATAGTTTAGGTGAAAATTCCCTCACATTTGTAAAACAGACAGAAAAGTGACACAGCTAAAACTTATTAATTTAAAAATATAAAAATTAGCGTTGAAAAAAATTGCTTCGATATTACAAAAATTCGAATATTATCGACTCAAAAAGTAAATTCAATTTTTAAAAACATAATCTTAAAAAAATACAATCTAGTCACACTTTACACAAATGTAAATTAAACAAATATTCAAGTTTCGGTAAAAATGCGATTCACAAGGAATTCCTCGATCTTCGATCAGGAGAAGAAACACGTCGAATCGTTCGCGATGTCGTCTATCTTTGCGATAAACCTGGCCCTTTTATCCGGTATCGGCGAAAAGGCTGCTTCCTGCCGGTCACTTCCGGTCGTTAGTAGGCGCGTTACGCAAGATTCACGCTCGTCGAGCGTGAAGATCTGGGCCAGCAAGGACGAATTCTTTCACGGTGCGCTCCGTAAATTTCCCGAGACGTTTTCTTTCGCCGGGCGAGGTCACTACCTTTCTTTCCAGAGTCCGCCTCGTAAACCAATAATACTATTTACGCCTCGAATGATGCGAGCCCCTTAGGCCTGATTTATGACCGGCACTTATTTATTACCAGGTTGTAGTCGGTAGTTGCGCGAAAATATGGCTACTCCTGCCGTTATTTATGCCCACGCAATGCCTCGCGTTTTCATCTCTGACGAACAGGATTCAGGAAGAGGAGGAAGACGCAAGGACCTGTTCTCCGATGAATTGGCCGTGACCGAGTCGCCTCGTAATTGGGAGAATGGTGATGGGACGTTTCGTGAGTCAGAAGTTTATCCGAGGATATTCTTTCTTTACGAGGGAGCCTTTGTGTTTCCTTTTTAAGGTTCCCTAGGTTTTTCTAGGCTTTAAGGACGGCGATCTTCGAGAGTTGTGGATTTATGGGTGATTAGACACTTTGGTTGAATTCTTTTCAATTAATAGAATTTATTGACTTTTTCAGTTTTGTTCTTTTCAGTAATCATATATAATTTAGGAATTATTAGAGTTTTACCTCCTTATTTGTGCAAGCAAATTTGTGTTCAAGCAAATTATTTGCTTACCATTTAAGCAAAATGTCTACAAACGACGGAATCTGTTAGTTTCTTTTAGTAATTATGGACGCTGTAGTGAGAAATATTTCAAATAACTGACCTCTTGAGGAGTTTTTTAAAGTCAGGAAGAAATGGTTCAATTTTTTGTTGTATTTTATTTAACTTAAAAAATACTATTTTGATTGATTACTACGATTGATTCAAGTCCTGTGTGGTAATTTTACAGCAAAATAAGAAAACATCGGTGATCACACATTGAACAAGGTTGTACTTGAAATAGTTCAAACAATTGAGTCTTTTTTGTCCACCATGTAACGTAATTATTTGTTCATTTTTTCAAGCACAATTTTGAGAATTTTGGAGTCGGGTTAGTCTTGCTCTAAGCTACAAATTTGTCCACCCAGTTGTTCACAGTGTCGCTTCACTTTAATAAGCAATATCGTTTGACCAGTTTCCAAGGAAGAAGTCAAGAATTTAACATAGGAAATATAATTATTTCGATGACTTTGTCACATTTTCATGCGAAGAAAGTAGATGGACAAATGTTTATGAGCTCTAACGTGTAATATCAGTAACCTCGAAGATATTAGGCCTTCAATTTTCGAATTTTTCAGCAATAAGTAACCACCTTCCAAGAAGTTAGCTTGTTTTACAATCCTCATTATAAGAAAATATCATTCTTCTGAAGAATTCACACATCTTCAAGAAAAGAAAGCAGTAGCCTCGAAGATATTAGGTCTTCAACTAATACACTTGGAATTCTCAAACAACGAAATATCGTTCGAACAATTTCCTCTGGGGATATTTAAATTTTTCTGAAATTTAGAAAAAAAAAACATCTACCACTTCTGACTACCCCGAAAAGAAGAGGAACACTGTTAGGACGAAAAAGAAAAAGAAGGTAATAGCATACTTAGCCAGATGATTTTTCGTCGATAAGGCAAGAAAATTCTAGCGTGGCCATTTGTAAGGCTACGAGGGTTATTTAGTGCGAGAAAGACGGGCAGGATTTACATTGTAAGAAGGGCCAGTTACTTTTTTCTTCCACGGCAGGCTCGTTCAAAAATGGCCTAATTAAATTTGCATGGTAATAGAAGGCTGGCGAACGAGCCTCTCCTTTTTGCTCGATACGCATCTCTTAAGGCTGAGGGGAAATTTATAGAGTTAAAAGGAAAAGTGTGCTCGTGAAAGTAAATTCCATCGGTGGTTTCGACTTTCGATCTTTATTATTAGGCATTTTTCTTTCTTCTCTTCTCTTTTCTCTTCCCTCTCTTTCGAGACGTTAGTTGGCTTGCTCCGTGTGCACTATCGAGGCGTGTCAGTGCGTTGACTGTGTTTAATTAGTTACGCGGTACGTTTCACGGAGGACGAGCATCGTTGGCAAATATGACGTCGAGAAAGAAAGCGTCTGGTAAGAGAAAAATGTGGTTCGCTCGGTCATTCGAGGATCTCTGGCTCGCATGTGCAGCTGTTTGCATTCTCCGTTCTTCACGTGCCTAACATAGTGACTGCAGATGCAGCCGAAAAGAGGATTCCGTAGAACGCGAGTCAATGCTCTGCGGCTTGTGCAACAAGAGTCTGCCGCGGCTGATGGATAAAATGTATTCGATTCGTCGGAAAGTTCTCTGTCGTTTTGTTTCCAACGAAAGTAAACCAGAGTTTCTCTAACGAAGGTTTTAGCAATTCATCCGTGGTGTAATATTTATCGTTACGAGTAACTATCTTCACGTTTATCCCGCAATTTATTTGTACACTTTATGGGAAATTTTTGCGATTAAGATATTATACTTTTCCAATGGTTCGCAAGACAATTTCTTTTCACGTTAACGTTTCTTACCGTTGATAAATCGTGGAAGGATTTTATTAGATAGACAAGGTCAGGTGGAAATTACACGGTGACATGTTACTTTTCATTCTGAATAAATGGAAGAACACTGCGCTTTTTTTACTCGTTAAAACTGTATTTGCTTAATTGGTACATTGAGTCAGGCCAATTAATATCTTCCGCTATTGTATACCAACTTAATCCAATTGACGTCATTATGAGAAGTTAGTCTTCACGCTTGATTGCCAAGGCTAAAACTTTATAACGAACATTTTCCTTTTTAGATGATTATAGTATACACTTTCTCTCAGTTCCTTTTTTCTGAAATTTTCAAAGTCACCTATGCAATTTATAATGTTTTCATGTTCATCGTTAGTACATGAAATACTCTTTTCTTCGTCTGAACAGAAGAATAGTACACGTTAAGCATTATTATAGCAAACAGTTTAATCCTTCCGTTGCGGCAGATTTTACTACGTAACGAAGTGCTGTAGATGGTAGATATTCAATCACCACCGCGAAATCTTTTCCGTTGGCCGTATCGTTTCAAAATTTATTTTATTAAATTCAAGCGAAGGTGCACGAAAGTTGAAATTAAGAGTTAAATTAAGATAGAAGTGCTCCAAAAGGCGTGAACAGTTCAGAGCGAGCAAATTTTCAATGTAGGCGTCAATGGTAATGAAAGGGTTAATTAGTCTGCTAACAATAAAATCATTTCTGCGCTGCATAAAAAGGAACTTCTAAATACACAATAATTGTAACACTCGAACTATCCTCTATTGTTGAATAATGGTAACGATCTCGATGCTAACGATTTTCAATTTACATTTGTCGAATTTTACAATTTAGATCAATATTTCCGACGGACCTTTAAATTTGATCAAAAAGAAATCCGTAAACGCCTTCTTATTCCACAGCTTTCTATTTTATTTACTTATTTATATGGGAAAATTTCCCAGTAGATTACACACAAATGGTTGAAACATTACAGGTAATACAAGAAATACTAACGGACGCAGATCCAAAATGAGAAACTTACAAGACTCTGTCGATATGTGTTACGAAGGAGTGATTTTTTTGATTTTAGTGCTTTTATTTTAGTAAGACCATTATCTCATTTCCTTAGATTTTCATTAAAACATTTCTCACTTTCGACACGAACTCACGAAATGGCCTGATAATACAATTAAATCGATCGAATTTCAAGCAAGTACAGTACTGTAAGTAACGTCGCGATAGCGTTATTTCTAGAATGTTTAAAAAAATCGTGGCTGGTTCGTTCATTGAACGATCGCCTGGCCCACATCGAGCGAGCTCGTGGTGCAAAGACCTCTGTGCACAGGACGATGCACCCTCGGCCTTGTCCCAGCTTCCAGGCGCTAACCCTTCTCGTAGTCGCCATTCAGCACGGTTTTTTGAGAGTTTTCGTGCGAATGAATCGCTGTGCAACGTCTCGTAAATACAGCATGTATAACGAAAGTTCCTGGATTGTGAGTTTAACGATTTGCTACGGTGGAATCGAAGACAGTGAAACGGAAAGCATGATCCAGCTGATGCGAGAAGTTCGCAAGGTGATAGAGTTTAGTTATTTATCGTGGTGGAATTGGAGACAGTAAAATGGAAGAACGATAGCTTCGTAAGTTGGCATAAGTTGATGAGGGCACTTCGGCAACCCGAAAATTCCGATTTCTTTTGGAACTTTGAAGGTTTGTAGGGGACCTCGATAGAAGTATCGCACAGTTTTTCCTTAAACGAGAATACGCGTTTTTCTATTTTTAAAATAATCCATTTTAATGCGTTTTCCTGCTTTCGTACTTTAAGCCTTCGCACTCGGAGGTGATTTTGCTATAAGAAAGGTTGTAAATCGGATCTTTGAAATTTTTTCAAACTAACGCAGAAACAAACTGTGCGATTTTATTTAAATATTCGGTGCATTCTCTATTTCACTATGGTGAACAAATTCATGAAGGCCGATAGATCTGCTCTCTGTCTTGATTCATTATTTACCAAGTGACAATTAATGTCGCTTCTCAGTCGCCACTCGATTGCAAAGGGTTGAGAATTACGGTAGATACGGTTTTTGAGATTACGGTTTTTCTATGAACTGTGCAATCGAATTGTTAAAAATTTGTTTTAGTAAAAAAGTATCCGCCTCTGCCCTTATTTCAAAAAAATTTGTTTATTACCTAAGTTTTGTCAGGTGTAAAAGTACGCAAAGATACTTAAGGGGTGTTTTCAATCTGAAGAATGAGAAAGTTCGTGGAGATCATTAAACGGAAAAAGTCGCAACTGTTTCCCACGTGAAAGTTTCTTTCCTCCATTTTCCTCGAGGATTGAAATTCGACAAGCGTGTGACAGAAATTTCATTAGGTTTTCACTTGTTCGCTAGGAGGTCTTTCGTGAACACAAAACGTGACTCGTTTAATCTTCCACCCTCTTTTCGGAGGAACCTCGGGGTTATCGCGCGCTCAACTAACGTATTATCGATTCGCGTGAAGATACGTGGAACAAAAAAAAGTTTCACCGAGGAGGGTGAATGTTGTCCGTGGTCGGTGAAAAGTTTTCCGTCCACCTTTTTTCGATCCGCGAGCACGCGAGTGCATCGTTGGTCGGAATAGGCGACCGACTGCGACATTGTGAGGAAGACTGAAAGGAGAGGACCTTAGGGTGCATACACACGTAACGTATGAGCGCACTCTATTCGAAACATGGAAAAGATTCAAAATCCGATTACAGGCACGTGATGCTTAGGTATACTTACTTGCTGTGTGGTTAGACTTCTCGGGATTGTAGTTTCTCGTTTTTCGAGTTTCGAACGGTTCAACTATATGAAGTTATTCTGGGAATTTATTTATTTAAAATTTTGAACCGTTGGACAATTAAAATTCAGTCAATACTCAAATTTTTAGATTCGGCATTTTCTATACCTTTGTTCACCAATATTTTCAAACTCTCAAGTGCACATGTGATCAGTCTTCACCTATCAACACTTCTAGTACCATTTTCTAGCTTTAAATATTAACCCTTTGCACTCGGAGATCTCTTTGTTATGAGAAAGGTTGCATGTCGGATCTTCTTTGAAATTTTTTAAAACTATACTATTTTACTTCAATATTCAATGTATCTTCTATTTTACTTTGGTGAAGAAATTTACGGTGGCCCATAGATCTGCTCTCTGTCTTGATTAATTATTTACCATGTGACGATTATTTCATGTCGCTTCTCAGTCGCCACTCGATTGAAAACACCCCGCACCGTAAATTTCCCAAAACTAAATTCATCTATAGTTACACTCCACTATCCTAACCTCCTCAAATATCCAAATTTCGCTCTACCTCGAAAAATCTCGTTCACCCTTTCCTGCAGCTCAAATCCTCACGCAACACTCATCTCCCTCCCGCACACTCATAGCGCATCAATCACCGTACACATCATCGTTTAATAACACTCGAGGTATTTGTCTTTCCGAGAGAAGCCCTTTTCTCGTGTACAGCTCCGCCGTCAAATTACCCCCGGAATACATCAATGTTTTCTTACGAGGGCAATTTCGCGGCGGCATGTGAACCGTGCTTAAGGCGGTTCTCTGGACTCGCGCGGAGATGGAGTGTGAGCACACGAGGTGGAGGAGGAGGAGGACGGCCATGGCAAAAGTGCAACGCTCCTCGACAAGGTTCACTGTACACTCGACGTGCGATGCCACTGACCCATTAATACATATAAAGCTCTGCTGCACGCCGTAATTTGCATCGGCCGGTAGCCACCATTTGAATTGCTAAGCCTCCTTATGCAAGTATAATACGTCGCGGTTTCGGTAACGCTTGATCGCTGTCTAAAGTGGCCGCGAGCCTTCTTTTTCCCTAGACACGTCTCCCACCTTTCTTCTTCTCCTTCTTCTTTATCTGCTTCTTCTTCTATCTTCTTCGTCTCTCTATCCACGTGTACATACACCCTCTGTCCGTCGAACTCTAACGGTAAAGGAACAGCTATTTCTCCGTTGCTTTTTCTCTTTCTTTCAGCGGCCTCCAGGCCGCGATCGATCTTCGAACTCGCCTCGCGAATCGAACTGCTGCACGGCGCGGTGTCGGGTGCGAGAGTTTTATTGAATTTGGGGTTTTCACCATTCGTTTGTACGTACTTTAGGCGATTTGGGCAATTTTAGCGCTCTATCGTCGAGGCGGAGTCTCGGAGACTTCGGTGATTCTATCTTTTTCCTTTTCTTCCGTTCTATTTAGAAGTCGGCGTTATTGTATTGAAGTGAAATTAATACAACCAATCGCTCTATTCTGTAATGCTCATTAGTTGTCAGAAATGTTCTATATTTATGTATAAACTAACTGGAAGTTGAGGAGTTTCGTAGACTCCATATCGGGCTTTACGTCCCAAAAACGGTGTCTGGACAGTAGAAGGTTAGTATAGGGAAAAGGACGAAGATCGATCTCTTTTGTTTATTATGAATTTTGAATATTTTATGGTAGATTTTATTTTTGTATTTAAAAACGGGTGTGTTGACTTGAGTGTTTTTCGCGAATGAAGAGTTCAGGGGAAGAAGATGATGGTCCGTCTTTTTTTATTATTAAATTTTTCAATATGTACGGATGTGTTTTTATCGCACAATTTATTTTTGTATTTCGAACATTTTTATTATCAGTATAGGTCTTCGATGTTTAAAGTTCGTTTTCCCCAGAATAACATGTAACGTGGATATTCAGTCTTTTGCTTCTGTACTCTTCAGATAATAAATAGAATTATGGTTAGGTATTACAGAATATTATTATATTACTAGAAATAAAGTTTGTCAACTTTTCACTTTGCAAACTTAAATACAGTTCCCTAGTTTGCCTCAACTTTCTACTACTATCTGTGATCCGGAGCTAGCTGAACTCATAATGAAGCAGTTAGGGTCGCAGTTTGATTAAAATTAAATAGTGAAGTTCAGGTAGCAATACTATATAAGGAGATTTAACCTGAAAGTTTGGTCTAATTAAGATTATTAAAATTGCTATACATTTTCATCGTTTTTTAAACCGTAAAACTTTTCTATCTTCAATCAACAAGACTCTGGAATATAAAAAAAAAAAAATTATTATCAGATTCTACGAAGCAAAGTATTCGATACATTTTATTATCAAAAAATTGTTTCCCTGAAATTTTCATTATTAGCACTTGCAGTCATTTTTACATCCAGTCTTCAATTGTCTCCGTCATTCCTCTTATTCCATTACACGCTGCTCATGCGCCCAATCATTCAACCATCTATCAAAATCATCAAATAAACCAAGCAATAAAATGCTCATTACAATCGTTCCTTTAGAAAAAGTGCATACTTATCCATAGATAAAGCCTCATCATTCAATCCAATCTTCCGAAGCCCAATTCTGTCTCAAGCTTCCCTAAAATTCCCAGCAAATCACCGAAATCCCTCACAAATGTAGACAAACCGTGCACCTAAGCGTGCTCGATATTATCGAATTATCGACGGCAGATCGAGCTTGAACTGGTCGAGACATGGGCATCTGGTCCGGTCTATCCAGGCAGGTGCTCGCAAAAAGGGTCTGGCGTCGCGAACAGCCGGAGAAGAGAGGGAAAGGAGAGACAGCTCAGTCGTTGGAAGGTCCTCGACCTTCGGTTGTTAAGGGCATGGACCCCATCCAGGGTGCACAGGGCGCCCTTTTGCTCTCGCCTTCTTCCTCGAGGTGCGCTTTCTCGCGCACTTTCCACCGGCTCAGCCGGCTTTCACGTTAGAATCTTCGTTTTCTGTGACGTAGGTCACGAATATAAGAGTCATCCGAGGTGGCGAGGGGAGGGGAGGGTAAAATCCTGATTGAAACGATGCCTCTGGATCTTGATAAAGTGACAGAGTCGTCCCGGTGATCCTTTTTTCATTCTTGGTCCAATTCGCCTTTACGAGTGGAATCATTTCTGCAGAGATATTCGACGGTCGGGTCGATGGAATGGGAATAGGGAATTTCAGTTACTGTAGACTTGCGGAGGCAAATGAGAGGGGATTCTTAAATGATTCTTCGACACCATCTTTCCTACGATTTTTAAACGAGTCTGTTGGACGTTTAATGGTTGTGGTTAGTTAGATTCTGAGGTGATCCTATTGTGTGCTATTACATGGAAGATATTGATACTCGGCAAGCTTTCAAGATCTCTTAATACTGTCAAGACTTTTCGAGACTTCGAAGACTTTTAAAACGTATCGGAACTTTAAACACTCAAGACTCATCAAGACTCAAGATTCAAGACTTTCAAAATTTATCAGAACTTTAAAGACTCAAGACCTATCAAGATTCTAGATTCAAGACTTCTGGGAACTTTAAAGACTCGAGATTCAAGATTTATGGGAACTGTAAAGACTCAAGACCTATCAAGACTCGAGATTCAAGACTTCTGGGAACTTTAAAGACTCAAGATTCAAGACTAGTCAAGACTTTCAAGGGTGTTCAGTATCGAATTAAGTCCGAACTGATTCGAATTTTCAAAGTATCGGAAAAAGATCGAATCCCTGCAAAATGGAGATGCAAGCGCTCGTCACTAACCATAGGGTCTTCGACCTCGTGGCAAGCGGTGAAGGTCCGCGGATAACCTACTCCTTGGTTAGTGCACTCGACTTGGTTCACCGGGACGTCGATCCCTTGGAAGGAGGGGAAGGACCTCCGGTGAGTCCTCGGAACTGCGAAATAGAGGACTACGGTATTCGCACAGTGCAATGCAAAAAAGGGGGGAAACGAGCGAAGGAGGAGAAGGGAATGGATGGAGAGTAGAGGCCAGTCGCATCTCTTCAAGCTTTTTTTTCTAGCTTAAACTGGATGCATTGTCGAACGAGACTGGACGAACGTGTCCTTTGGACGCGGCTTTTAAAAATGCAATACGTGTCTGGTGAAGAAACGGAATATTCCAACAGGGGATTTCTGCTCGACTAACGAGCATATGAAGGATGAACGTTTCTTTGCTACCAGAGATTTCGATAGGGGACTGATGTTTATTGATGAACCTTGAGGTTATGTTGATCTCCGTTTGCCGATTGACGCACGGTGATTTATTTCAAAGGAATAGGTAAATGACTCGAAGGGCAAGGGGAAAAACATGGCACATGGCAAAACAGCTTTATCGAGAAAATCGATTTTTAATACTTTCGTCCATCGGTAAAGGAACAGGGTTCGATAAATTCAAGTGTATTGTTCATACTCTGAGAAAACTGAACAGAAAAATACTTGTCGCACATTATTTTAATATTTTTTCAAGTTGAAAAAATGAATACTTTGATTATTATTAAAATAAGGAATATCCATTCTTTTCATTGATATTCAGGTTTCTCATTCACTTGTTACGCACGAGTAATGCAAACTTTCATGGGAACATCTCCAAGTGTCATTCACCGATTTCGATGAAATTTACGTATGATATAATTTTCGAAAAATATTTGACGTGTATTTTTCTTTTTCTCAACGGCCATCATTCACGTTGAGGGAGTGAAAGCAGCCCTCAAAGTTGGGTTGTCGAAACCTATTTGCTCCAATATCTCGGAAAGTGTTAACGACAGAAGAATGGTTAAAATGTAGAGATTTTGTGGAATATTTTTTTGAGAGCTAGCTTACACTTAAGTTTCATGAAAATCGACGATTGTCACTATAAGAAGAAACTTTGTTCCTTAATAATGTTAGATTTAACGAAGCGTCGTTCAATTTTACGTTATTAATTTTGCTAACACACGATTCTTCACCAATATTCCTAGAAATTTATTCAACGATCTCAGATATCTATTCCACTGCAATTCGTTCAGTTCTGTTAAAAGAAATCTTTCGAAGAAGTATTGATAATTAACAATAAAGGGACAATATCGTGTCCACTGTAAGATAAAGATCTTTCTTCTTCTATTCAAATAAATCGTGGCGGGTGATTCTGATAAAGCTTGGAATTTTCACTTTGTCCACTCTGAAAGAATAGCGGTATCAAGAAGACAGATCGATAAAAGTAATGCCGCGTCAAAAAGTTGGGCTACCGTGCCATTCGGTCGAAATGAAACCGGCACTCTTCAAGTAATTTCCCAATAGGGCTATTCGGAGGGAGATTCTGGAAATTCGGTGGACTTTGCGTTAGGCAGCACGTGTATCGAGCGGTCGACATGCGATTAAGCTGTAAATAATCGTTTCAGTCGTGTTGTAACGCCATTGCGCCACCGTATACAGGATTTCGTACGAGATTCTTTTACGGTTATGCTCTCCGTTTTTACGATCCTCCTGTGGTCGAAATGAAGAAAGAAAAAGGTTCTTCGGCTATAGTGGAGGGAATGGGAAAAGGTGAAGTTATTTCTGTATTTACATACTGCTTGATTACAGTGTTTCAATACACGAAAATTGGCGAAGATAACAAAAACACGGCGCAATAAAATAATACGCTGAAAAAATAATGGTTAAGTACATGTATGTAAACGCGGCAATGGTTAAATAAAAATAAAATACTAGACATTACTTTCCATAAAAGAAGCCTCGAAACTATAATATAAAACCACAAAGAGAGCCTTGACTCTAGTGTAACTTTGTTGAAGTGAACATTCATCGAATATACTCATTAAAGCTGTAATTATTAAAACTCTACTATGCTAAACATTTTCCAACTTTGAATATCTTTTTCAAGTTAATTTTTCTTGGAAAGTTACTTGGAACAGTGACAGAAAAATTCCATCTTAAACCGATCACTTCGAAGCCAAAAAAAAAAAAAGGAACATTCTTACATAAATCGGAAGCATCATGTTGCAGCACGTGTCGAACCTAACCTAACGCAAAAGGGTGACGGAAGATTAGTAGGAAGACGCTTTTCTAGCGATTTGGATCGACCTTCAGACGAGAAATTGCGGCAGGCCTAGGAGAGCAACGTTAGGGGATCTCGTAGGCTATTCGAGCGATTCCTCTTTCGGAAGCGTTGCAGCCGGGACGGTTGTCGATCGGACGAGACATAGAGGGTGGAAAGTTGAAACGCAACCCTCGGTGGGCGTTGCAAGGGTAGTTTAGTGGCGGTCGTCATGGAAACCCCGAAGCCTCGGCGTACACTGCACCCCCATTACGGACCTTGAATGAGAATCGAAGGGCAACCCGTGGATGAGGGTGCGCTGAACTTGCCCGCGTCATTTTTTCCCGACGACTTTGATGTTCGTTGCGATAGCCGCCATGATATTCCCTGATCGTGGCGAAGTGGACTGTTCATCCAGTCGATCGACCACAGGCTTTTATTCACTTATTCAAGTCGAGATACTAAAAGCAGCCTTTGTTCTATCATGAACTTGATGGATTAGAGATTCGTTTTTTAGCGAAAGGTGAAGAAACAAAAGCTAGCTCGTATGAGACACACAAGGAAAATGAAAGTACAAGAATGACTCGTCAACAAAAATCCCAATCTAAATTCTCATAGCTTCACAATAGAAGGAATACGGTGCTCAGCAGTGACTCCTCAACAGTACCAATTATTCAAACTCAATTCACAGGAATTCAAATTTCAAGTCAACCTTCTCTATTCCCACAGCTTCGTAATCAGAGGAACACAATGCTCAACAATTATTAAAAATTACCTTACAAAAATCAAATTGTGAAGTCAACAAAGTCTCCTCAACAGTTCCAATCATCCAAATTCAGCACGCAGAAACTGAAATTTCTCGAGACAATGATGCCTCCATTTCCATAACTTCACAATCAGAGAAACACAACTCAACTGTGAGCTTCCTCAACAGTTCCAATCATCCAAATTCGACACACACAAAAATCCAAATCCCAACTCGTCTATGTCCCCCATTCCCATAGCTTCACAATCTAGATCATGGAACCTGACCTTAGCCTTCGCACAGTGTCCCGCTGAGCGTGGTTGCGCGCTCGAGACACGTCGACGGCGGCCTGGAAACAATGCCGGAAGCCGGTCGAAGAGACGGACGATGTCATAGAGCGGAGGAGCGGTTTGAATGTTGCACTTTATCGATTGCGTGGTAGACGGTGCGTTGCTATGGCTACACCTATACACCCCTGCAAACCACCTTCGGCCCTCTCCCTCCGGTTCCTGCTCGCTTCTTCACGGGTATGCAGCTTTTATGGGGGGTGGTTTACGGTGCATCCCCCAATCAGCCCTTCAAGGCTACGCTCGCTGCGGGAAGGATCTTGATCTTGAACAAAGGTTTGCCTTGCACCGTATCGCGATGCACGCATAAAAGCGCGATAGAAACCGAAGTGGATGTACCCTCGATCCAGATGCGCCTTTCCTCCTCTCTCCCACCCCTGTGGAACGCGATTAAAGGCAGGATCATCGTAATAAAGTCGACGGGGTAATTTTCACGAAGCGCGTGTGTATGGGCTTCTTGCTAAAGAGGAAACCATCATGGATGGACAGAGGGTGAACGGGATACGAGGCTTTTCGACGCTTCTTCCATTTTTTTCCCTCCCTTACACTCTCGCGCTGCGCCTCCCTTGCCCTTCACGTGTGCGTATACGAGGAGCACAGAAAGAGAAATCGAAGCTGCCTCTCGGGGGGCGTTCGCGTATTTTCAGCGTGTCGCGACGATTGAGGACTTGTTCCCCGTGGCTTTCGAGGGATTTCGAAGCTGCTAGATATTTCGTGCACGCTTGCTTCGCTCGTTCACGTATTGTGTAACAATTACGCAAACGAATTTACTCCCTATAGTTACGTATCTATTTATCTGTAGTTTGTTTGTTTATTAATTTCTTTCGAATAATCTCGTTTCACCCAAGAAAATCTAAGATTGTCAGCTTCTCGTGAAGGAGGCAGAAGACAGTTAAATTCCACTGTTCTGCTAAATCAACGGCGTGCTACAAACAACGCATCGAACGATACAGACTAAACAAAACCCAGCCGCAAAAGCAACCATCGTCTCGAGCTACGCGAATTCAAGCACCCTTCGTCCGTAAAATATGTGTCCATGCCTCGTGGTAAACATTGAACAAACCAAACATCGCGAAGGCAAGGGAGCAAGAAATACGTAGAAAAAAACACGCGACGTTTAATATCGAGAAGCAGAAGCTGGAAGAAAAGTCGAGCGAAGGAAAAGAGAGGCGGAAGGGGGCGGTTTTGTGGACTGGACGCCCTAAAATCTGTCGTGGCCAAGGGGTGCTGAAAATTAAAGACGAATAACGGCGCACGTGTCTCTGGCCCGAGTGAACAAAGCGTCACGATCGAATTAGGAAGCGTCTTTGTTCGTGGAGACGCGAGGCGTCGAGGGTGTCGCGGAACGAGAGCGACAGAGAGAGAGAGAGTGTACCGACCCTTGGATTCCTCAGGGTCGAGGGACCAGCGATTTGTGTTTGAGGGGTTGCGCCGGTCCGTCTGGAGGGGCGGCGGGACGAGACGGACGCTTGGATATATACGTGTATTACACACACACACATAAATATCCCATGTTGTGTCTCGCTCTGTTTCTCACTTTCCATCACATCTCTCCTCCTCTCCCCTTCGAGTGACTCGCAACGCCGAGGGTGCAAATACTTTGGAAATTGGGGCGCGACGAAGTCAGGAAACGGTGCTCTGTGTCCCTGGATGGTGAAATCAGCGTTTCGAAGAGACGTTGAGAATTTCTTACGTGCAATTTTCTTCTGTTGATTTTGCACGAGGATTGGTTTGGGAGAAATTGGACCGTTTGAGTTTTTGGATCTAGGAATTTGGAGATTTGAATTGTGTATGCGAGGATTTTAATCTTGAAGTTTGACAATTTGGTGTTTCGTATCTTTGAAGCTTGAAAATTGGAAATTGGAAATATTGAATCTTTGAAGCTTGAGTCTTTGAGTTTTGAAATTTGATAATTTGAACTCTTAAAACTTGCAATTTGAAAATTCGAATCTCTATATCGTTAAATTTGAAAATTTCAATCTTTAAATCCTCGAGTCCTTGAATCCTTGAATTCTTGAATCTTTGAATCATTGAATGCTTGAATTCTTGAATTCTTGAATCTTTGAATCCTTGAATTTTTGAATCGAGAATCATTTGATCTTTGAATCCTTGAATCTTTGAATCCTTGAATCTTTGAATGCTTGAATCTTTGAATCCTTGAGTCCTTGAAAATTTGAATTTCTGAATTGGAAAATTTCAATCTTCAAATCTAGAAATGACAATTTTTCAAAAAGTGACTCCACTTTTCGCTACATTCGCTCCCTATTCCCCTTGAAATACCCAAAATTTAATCGATCTAGCAATCAATTAATAGATCACCGTGGATCATGGAACAAGGTGACAGATCGTTCCTTGGAGTTCTATTTCTCGTCTTCTCGTGCATCCACACGTGCAAGAACGACAGAATCGTTTTACTCCACGTGCCGTGTCCGTTGTCAGGGTAACGACATCCTTGTCCCGCGCAATCATTCCTGGAATCCGGATTCTCATGGAAAGTTCCGCTTCCGGTATTGTGTGTAATCGAACGCCAACCAGTGCCAATGAAATATCACTTCCATTCAATCGTGATCCGAGCTAGATTGGCCCTTCCAATAATTCTTCCGCGGTATTCTTCGTTCCTTTACTTTAGGGCTGGAACGTTAATTCCCTGTGTTATATGAACGCAAGGAATCTCGTCCGTTATTGCTTTCGTTTCATGGTTAATAGGAATGTATATAGGAAGCTTATCGTGCCTTCAAAATATTGCAATTTCTTCTGCAATTTTTCGTTCAAACCATTATCTTTCGAAATAAACAAAAAGATGTATGTATCTCTTGTAAATGGATTAATAGAATATCCAAGAAGTAGTTTCTATTATGCACTTTTTAAAATCATAGAGTACCAAAATATTTGTATTTTATAATACTGTCTTTTAAATTCTCGCACACTCACTAAGGCATTAAAATATCTTAACCCTAGAATCAAATTCTCATGCAGGCTCTTCTCGAACATTCTCAAATTTCAATATACAAAGATTCAAATTTAGAAGTTTGTAAATTCCAAGTTTCAAGGATCCAAAATCTTCAAAATCCAAAAGTCTGAAATTCAAATTTCGAACGTTCAACAAACAGTACCCAACAAATCCCTGAATTCTCAAGTCTGTTATCAAAAGTGTCTCCAAGACAGTTGAATCACTCATAATTCAAAGTGATTAGCTCCGTCGAACAAAATTTATTAAATTTCCTTAATCAAGAAATCAAGCATAAATCATTACACTAAAATTAGAAAAATTGCAATAAACCGGAGTTAATCAATTTACCCTCTGAATGGTTTGGTTCAATTAGACGAACTTCTCAAGAATCCGAAGTTGCAGAACCTCGTCCTCAACTTTCTTCAAAAATAATCATCCAACTTATAGATAACCTTGTCGATAAAAATCCGGACACATTATGCGATTGTCTGGATCGGTTGAATGACAATAACCGAAATCCCCGGAGGATCAGCGAAGTGACGATCGCGGACGCCCACGGTTTGGGGTTTGCGGATGAGGAAGAACGTAGGCAGCACGTGCCGCCTTCCGTTGTCAGGGCAACGATGACCTTGTCCCGCGCAATCAACCCCGGAATCCCAAGTATACCCTCTCTTCCGGTATCTTTGCCAATCTGGAAAGGCCATATGGTGATAATGCGAGTTCGCGCCGCGTCCCACCCGAATACTGCCTCGTTTCTCCCTTTTATCGGCGAGCTTTATTGTTTCCGCGTACCTCATCTCTTGTTGCCTTCACCTTATTACTCTTCCTCCCAGGGTTTGCTTTATGCTCTTGGAGTAATAATTGGGTAATTAACTTGGACTATGTGGAATGTTGTTTCACGTTGATGAACGAGGAGGCGTTGCTCTTTTGTGCGTAGTTTAATGTCTACTTTTAGAGGTACGGATTGGACTTATTTTTGTTGGAACGGTGACTTGTCGAGATAGATTGTTGGGGGATTTATTTGTGAATAATTGAAACAGGCTATCTAATCATTTTCTCTGGCTACAGTGGTAGGAGAACATTTTTATACGTAATTTACACGGTTTCAAAGGGTGAATAAGGATTAAAATGTGACCTTCACTATATTCTTCGCGATTCCCACAAATTGCAATCTTTTCCAAATTTTTGCACACCTCGTCTAGCAAGCTAATCCTTCTAAAAAAAAACTCCAGTTATTTGGTCCAATTTAAAAGAAGTTATACTGTTCTAAAGAGTCTCCGAATATCAATAGGTGCAACTGTATGTCGTATAAACTTACAATTTTGTGTGCTCGCTCTAAGAAAAGGTGTCCAGTATATACGGTGTACAAAATGTACACATTTTTTTACAAATATCTAAAGTGTCCTGTCAGTTTCTCAAGCACACTCTACAATCACGTTCTAGCTACGTAAAAATTCACTTTTGCAACCGATGGGTGATGGGTCACTTTTGACCCGGCCGATCGTTCCAGCGCTTAATCGCTGAAAAAAGGAAGAGTGTCTTGTCGAGAACATAGTAGAGGTTCAATAAGATCAATCTGATTATACAACGGCAGAAAGAGGAAAATCCAATTCTATTACCATCGAAGTGGAATTCGTACTCCGGTCTCATTCCCTATTCCTGTATCCGTGGGCAAAAACAATTTTCCCCGGGGGTGAATCGTATCCATCCCCCGGAGTTTCCGGTTTGCTGCGTGGCCGAGCTTTCGCCGCGGCACGCACGTTTTCAGGTAGAGGAGTTCATGGGCAAAGAACCCCGTGGTGGTCGCTGATATATAGCCGCTCGAAAGCCCGGAACCGAGAGCGAGCTCGGTGAAGGCTAAATGGGGTGAAGGTCTCCGGGGTTGGAAGTCCTGGTGGGGCTCTTGGGACGCTTTCAGAGAGAGAGAGAGAGGAGGAGGATCGAACTCGCTGTACTGGAAGCTTGACCTGGAGAGGAACGCGCGTCCAATTTCGCCCCTTTTACCGAACCTCTTGAATTCAAGGGGAAGGGTGTACAGCTCGAAATGACCAGACAATTGTAGAAGAATTTTTTTTATTAAAAAAAGAAGAGAAAAGGATTAAACATCTTCCGAATATCTCGAGGTAATTAGAATTTCTCCGGGAAGTCTACGATGCGAGAGAACTAGGAGGAAGAATCTCTCCTGTAAAGTCTCTTCTTTTCGTGTATAATACAGTGGTTGTTTTTTTTTTTTTTTTTTTTGGATACTAATGCAGCGATTTTGATAATTTTTTATTTTTGTAGAAAGTTCTGGATAGGAAAATTTTCGATTAAATTGTGGTCGATCGTGTGAAGAAATGTTTTAGAATATGTTTATATTGAGAAAAAAAAATTGAAATGTAGATAGTTTTACTATTTTCCCAATTTGATCCTTTCCTTTTCTACTTTCACGTGAGTCGTTGGAACGATTTGGAATTCTTTAGATTTGAAGCTTCGGAGGCTGGATGAAAGGAGTAATAAAGCGGAGACTGCCGTAAGAATACAGAGAGAATTACAGGAAGTAAATGTGCGTGTATAAATTGCAGGGAAATTCGAGGTCGTGTTGAAATGTAGATGGGATAAAGAAAATTGGAATTTCACCAAGAAAAATATCTCTGAGTCGCAATATTCGTTAAATTACACTTGTTGCTCTTATTTGAATATTATGTTTCGAAGAGATGTCGAAAGAATTGCTGGAGAGGGAATAATTTGCGTTTCATTTTAACGATGATTATCGAGGAAGAAGTTACTCGAATACTGTTTGGTTAATACAATAACACTCAGGAGGTTCATTGTAGCCAGACAGTTTCGATCAGGTATTATTTATCGAGGGGTGGACGTTTGAGGGAAGCTTTGTCTTAATCAGACATTTGTCAGGACCGTATTTTGTCGGATTATTGGCTTATAATCGTCTTACTTCAGTTCTTTGGGGGGGTTGATTAACGATTCAAGGAGGGTTCCTTTTGAGGATGTGCAGGTTATTTGATCAGATCAACGAGGTTCAGGGTCTGCTGAGTCATTTTCTTCTTCTTAAAATTGCTTCGTCCTCGACCAATAGAAACAACGATGCTAAGTTATATCTGTGTAGAAGATTAAGGTTTCATGAACTGTCCATCGTAATATTTGTACTATTTAATGTCTAACGCTTTTTATTTATTTCAAAATTGCTATCAAATGTTTGTAAGCACTGATCATTCTTTTTTGCAAATTAACTATTCTTTTATTGCAATCTTATGTTTTATTTACATTTATTTACATTTCATTCACAGTGTAGTAGAGTTCTATTCGGAAAAAGCGACTTCAATTCTTTTCATATTTATCTCACTCCAAATGTATTTCTTTTGTTCAATTCTCTTCTCTGTGTGAATTTTATTAGACAACATAAATTCTAATAAACCTCTCCAAATACTTCTCCACATTTCATTCAATTAAACACATCTTCAGTCTTTATATCTTACAGTTAGAAAAATCCAAAAAAAAAAGAAACAAGAATCGCAAAGAAATTTTATCTTCTTTTCTTTCAAAGCAAATTTTTCCTTCCCTCACGAAAGAAATTTTGAAAAAGATTCGTTAACAGAAATTCGCCTAAATCTCTTCAGATACTTCTCCAAATTTCATTCAATTAAACATATCTTACAATGAAATGGAACCAGAAATGAAATTTCCAAAAACGATTCATCAATAGAAATTCATGTAAAATTTGTCAAGTACTACTTTATATTTCATTCAACCTTCTATATCCTACAGTCTCTCTACTCCCAATATACCATCTCAAAAATATAAAAAACGCAGACCAGATTCACAAAGAAATTTTCTCTTCGTTTTTTTAAGAAGAAATGTTGTCTTTTCCTCGCGACAGAAATTTTCAAGGAGATTCATCGCCGTCTGTCGCAGCCTCCAACCATAACTTCCACTCGACCTTGATTCCATTCGTTCAATTTCGGCGGTTGCCTCACTTGGACCACGTTCGTCATATTCATACGTGCGTCCCTAACCTAGAGCAAGTGACGATGCAGTGTCGGCTGTGTGCATCGTACTAACGCAAGCACACACACACACACACAGTCTGACTCTCGTTTCTCTCCCTTGGTGCGTGATGTTGTCGGCTTTGCTGGCAGCCAACGCTTGTCACAAGATGATAGCGTCGCATACAATCATCGCCTGGTCTTCTTTCAACGACTGCACGAGCCAAGCCTGTCCTCGTATGTACGTCGCTTCAACTCGCGTTGGTCAAGTTGCTCGTATGCTTTCTGTGTGGACACGCGGCTTGCAACTATATAAACGCACGGGGTGGACGGCCGGTCAGTCACCCTTGCCGCGATCGCGGCGAGCACGAATTCGTCGTCGCGGTCGTTTTTGAAAATCTCCAACGGAGAAGGTCCCTTTTCTGCTGTCATTTTTGCTAGCTCTAGTTTCTCCACCGGAGTTGAATGAATTTTATTCAGTTCGATTTGCAAGCTTTTTTCGGTTTTTTCTTTTGGAATAGGAAAGATTGAGAAAGGTGGAGTGTTTATGGTTAGTGTTTGTTAGAGGAAGGTAGATTAGGCTTATTGCTGTTTATGCCGATTTTTGGTAAATTGTGCGATGTTTGGAGGGTGAGTTGAGTAGGATGACGTTTATTTTATTTTTTGGAAGATGAAAGATTGAGGAAGGTAGTTTAAGGTGATTTTTGGTAAATTGTGTGATGTTTGACGAGTGAGTTGAGTAGCATAAGATTTGTCGAATTTACAACTCTTTATGTTTGTTCGAATATGAAACAAAATTGGGAAAGGGGCTGTTTATGTTTAACATCTATTGATGTGGATAAAGCTTATTGTTGTTTTTTTACAATTTTTGGTTGGTTATCTGATGTCTGTTTTGATGATGTTGGTTTTTGATGAATTTTTTTTATTTTTTGGAAGATGAAAAATTGAGAAAGATAGATTGTTTATAGTTAGTGTTTATTGAACGGAGATGAACGAAGATTATTGTCATTTTTCACGATTTTTGGTGGATTGTACAATATTTGTAGGCTGAGATTTATTGAATTTTAAACTTCCTTTTTTGTAAAATAGAAGAAAGGAGAAACGTGGTCATTAAATGAATCAAGCTAATTGTTGCTTCCCACCATTTTTGACAATTCGTATAACATTTAGTAACTGAATTTAATACAGCACTATAGTTTTAGAATTCTTATTTTAGAAACTCATTGAGTTTGAAATTTCTTTCCTTTAATTTTTCCAAGCTTAAGTGATGTGTATAAAAAAAAAAGAAGAGATATATAAGCTATATCTCATACTACTCATTAGTATCACTAACTCAACCATACTTGCATGAAAATAAATGTCAAATTTATCCCCCTCGTTAATTACTATTTAGTAACGTCCATTTTTATATTTTTGTTTCAGGTAAGTCCAGTCAGAAAATTACCGTATCAACATTCCTCTCTACAGTAAGTACCTATTCTCTGTTCCACTGCAAACTCAGTTTGATTTCACAAAACGGCCGTAAAGGAATTATCTCGCGTTGGAAGTTAAGTTGTCGCTTGAAATAGCTCTCGAAGCTTCGCTTAGCTTCTCTCCGCATAAACGAATGAGCATTAAATCGAATTTGCGATGGAAAGGTCGAGCACGTGCCTCTAGATCGGTGCACGTGTGACCTGTTGCAATAAGAGAGATTCGTCGCGCGGTCAGTAGATGTCAGACAGCGACGCGACGCCAGCACTTTCTGTCGGCAAAGTCGTAAACTACCATCTAACTCGTTCGTTCGTCCGCGGTCTGACTTGTACTGCCACCTACTACTTGCAGCACACTGGTAAGCTTGGCTTACCCGATACGAAAGCTACCTACTTGTTTCAACCCCCGTCGGTTTTCAGCTTTCGATTGGTGCTCGATAAAATTGCAGGGTTTCTCGCGCTCGCTGTTACAGAGGGTAACGCGTTTCTCGTATTTTTTTCTCGTACTTATTAAAAATTTCCGTTCTAATTTAACTCTATAAAGGAACGAAGTTGAATTTTTCTTTTTTTTTTCTTTTTAGCCGAGAGGTTTAACGTGAAGCAATTTGAAATGTTTGAATCTTTTACAAGGGTGAAATTGGAATAGTCATTTTTGATGGGTAGTTTGGAGGAGTATCGGGGAAAATTACTGTGCGTGTATCGTTGGCATAGTTGAAACGAGAATATTAAGGTTATGTACAGGGTGTACGGTAAATCGTGGTACAACCGACAAGCAGGTGTTTTCTGATTTAAAAAAAGAAGTAAACAACGTGGAATGCATTTTTTGGATTGCTTGCCTAGTTTAAGGAAAAATGATTTCGTATGGAGCAAATGAAAACGAAACTCACGAGAGTCAAATATGTCTATGATTACGAACATAACCTAAGTCGTATATTTTTCGTTTCGAGATATTATACTTTTTGAAATTTTAACTATGAATTCCATTTAACCGTTGAATTTCCGACTATTTTGCGAAAATCGTTCCACTTTAGCGTAGTGTAAATCGATTGAACACAAAATGAACGACAAATTTCAATTTTTAGAGTACTTTCACGAACAACACAAATATCCTATTAGTTATTGCATATAAAATGGCGGATTTAAAAATGAAACTTTAAACCACAATATCGCAGTCAGAACAAATTTGTATCAATCAAAATAAGCTTCGGCAGATTCGTCACGTTTCTGTTCACAAACGCATTTTTAATTATTTCCCCCATTATCGAACGAAGAGTTATTTTTATTAACATTTCATTAACATTTTCGTTAAAAAGTTATCTTTATGCTTAAACCAACTTACAGTTTCGTAAAATTCGTCGAAGGAAATCACTCGAATTAGAATCCATTTTCCGTTCTCAACATAACCTAACTTTTTCAGCGAAACAGGTCTTCAAGTAGGTTTCACATTTTCATACGACAATTGTTACGGTTCTATTACGAACACCGCCGTTTCACGTGCAACAACCTAACACCCAACCTTAGAAAAGAGACGCCTTTAAGAGATAAAATTCCAGAATGAAAGTCGAGGGTGGTTTTCCAATATGGCCGCGTGATAACTGGTGAGGTCAATGCACGTTCCTCGAGCGGCTGCTTTCCGTATTGTTGACGAAGTGAGAGGGTAGGCGGACGGATTAAGTATCCTTACCGCAAAAGTGGGTTGCGCAACTGCATTGCTACGAATCGTGTGGCAACTGCAACAGCTTTATAGAGTCGAGCACCCGGCGAACGGGCGGTTTCGCTTTCTTCAATGTCCGACGCTAACATTCTTGTCTACCCGACTCGCGCGATATATCGCCGGCTCGACGACGTGAAAGTCGTCGTCGCGATGCAGTTTTCACTTCTCGGTGAACAGCTGTCCCACGTTGGGGCCGAGGCACACGGATTTTCTGTTGGCTCGACGTGTCCACGCTCGTTCGATGAAAACGAAATCGAGGCGGTGCCGAGAGTGAAATGTTTCTGTTTAGAAATCCACCTTTACAGCTTGATGGAACTGGATTATTAAGAATATTTATAATCTGCAGATGGGGAAAGTTCTCGATTTTTATCCTACGAGGGTAATAAATACCGAGTGGCACACATAAAACCAGCTCTGAATGTAAGATACAGCTTTAACGTTGTGTTTGGTATCGGGAGAAATGCCGGTGAACCGGGAAATTGCTAAAATTAAAGGCTTTTTTAACGTAACTTAAATGTACAGTATTTTGGGTTTAAGGACGGTGTTACGTGAAACTACCACCCGGTAGTTTGTTGGAATTATTTGTGTAATAAATAGGAGCTTAGTTGGGTGAAGTATTTCGGTGTTAGAATTTTGGAAAGTGCAGATATTTGGGGTTACGGTGGATGTAGGATTTTTTGACACTGTTCAAAATTTTTCAGTTATGATTTTCCAGTAGATTCTTGGAGGATAAATAATTAGTTCTTGTTGACATTGCTGAATTCAGTTTGACTCGTTTGTTGAAAAAATAAGAACAGACTGTAAATAAGTATTTTGACTTTTTTTGGATAAGTGCATTGTTAAAAGATCAACGTTTGTTACCAGCGGTGAAGAAATTAAGGAAGAAAAGGAAAGTAGCAATAAACCGCGCAAGCTTTTAAAAGGTGACTTCATAACGACGACGGATTTCACTTAGGGTTTCGTAAAAATATGTCAAAACCAGCAATGAATCAATAAAGCTACGTGTACTTCGTGCAACAAATTGAAGGCCAATTCTGTTTCATCCATTGTGTTTATACTTTCATTTTTCCTCAAGTCCACAAATAAGCATTTCGAAAATTCCAGTCGTACATAACAAGAAACTGAATCTAATTCCAAACTTTTAATCCCTCGTTTATCTTTTCAAAATTCCACAAGAAAAACTAAATCTTCCTAACAAAATATCAACGAGAATGCAAATGATGCTTAAATCGAAATAATTCAATCAGATTATCAGATTAGCACAGCGTTGGGCATGATTCGAATAATTGCTTATTCGTTATAATTGTTCTTCGATTTCAATTGCTTATTCCAAAAGATTCGTTACTTTTTATTCGAAATAATTATTATCTTCGGTTCATTTTAAAGAAAAATTGTATTCCTCTTTGCTCACTTCTGCTCTTCTCAGCCTTTAAAACATTACCAACATCATTCAAACTTTCTCCAATTTATTGCTGTCCATTTTTTTATATCTTATAAATTCCCTTATTTCGGCGCTGGCCAAAGATTATTTCGAATGACGAATATATACGATTCAATCGTTTTCGTTTTCTACACATCACCTTACTTAAATTATATGTAATACAAATACAATTCCCCTACTTACTTTCTACGATTTAATCGTATTTATTCGTGGTTCGAAGTAATCTTCGTCCAACACCGAAGTAAGAAAGTTTGTGAAAAACGAATAAACACGATTCATTCGTTATCCAGGAATAATAACTAATTAGTTATTCACGAATAACGAATAAATGAAATTTACTCCTTATCGTTTTATTTGTTAGGCGGAACAATTTTCACTCGATGCCCGGATTAGTGCCCTAAATCGAAACTGAAGATGTCGTTTGGTTAATTGCCGCGTAGGTTGGTCGCGACGCGTGGCGACTCGCCGCGGTTCCCCGCGAAACTATGGTGATTTCAATGCACCGACGTGCACAAGCGGTGCTCTTTGGGATGGTGTCGTTGGTGTGTTGGTATCCGCTAAACGCGTGTGTCCCGCACACAAGCGAAGCCAAAGTTCAGTCACTTCGTAACCTCCTTTCGATCGAAACTATTACACACTAGCCAGTGACTCTCAACAGAGACGGATTTTTACTTTCGTTCTCGTTTCTTCGCGGCGCGCCTCCTCCACTTGCCGCTTTCCACACTCGAGCAACCTTCTTACACGCGAAACTGATTCGGTTTGCTCGAAATTCTCGTCGATTGTAAAGGTAACGTTTAATTTTCATTGAGAAAATGAGAAGATTTTTCTTTTTATCTCTAAGTATAGTAGATATATAGTCGTGGCCTTCTGTGGCTTTAATCTACGCTTAGAAACATATTGAACGATGCATAAAGTAGTGAAATAAATTTGTTATTGAAAAATAGAGGAGAACATTATAGAGAACAGAGGAAGAAATAATTAAATTTTGCTAAGTGTGAGTCAGTGAGCCTTTTTTGGGAACAGAAATACTGTTACTGAAATTTTAGCTGAATTCTAATAATTTTTATAATCCTTCATCCTAATCTTCACACTGCAATTTTTTTTAAATGCCAACAAATTTGGTCGTCTCCAGGATTTTCATTAATCTTTTGTCTCTGAATAGCCATTATGTATGAGTATATTTTTCTTTTCACTCGTGATTCTCTTTCGTATGTACAAATTTCATTAAAATAAATAGGAAAACAGGTTGAAGAACTCGCGAATAATGGGTAATTTTAACGGTCATCTCCAAGTTGGTTATCATCAAATAAAAATGCGACCGGTTTAAAGAGCAGTTGAAGGGTTAAATGTCCTCGTTCATCTTCATTTTCCCATCTAACTAACCTAATAAATTCCAAGGACCATCTTGGTAAAAGAGCATAGGTGCAAGAATTTCAAAGGCCATTGTCTGCCTAAACAGTACGAAACTCCAGCAACGTAACGCTCAAAGGTACTGTTTGAATGGCGTCTAGGCTGACGTCAAAGTCAGAGGATTCTGATTTTTCCCTTAACGCCTTCGTTATTTTTCACGAGTTAAACTCGTCGTGCGTTCATTTTTTCAAAGTTGACAGTGACGAGTCTGACTGGTCATTCAGTTTGAAGAATTATTTAGCACTTTTCTGCTTGAAATGGTTAATTATCTACGAGGCTGCTCGGCAAAATTCATTCGAATTTACGTAAAAAAGTTCTTCACATTATTAGGTCGACTGAAATGTTGCCGCCTCGATGAAAATACACGAAGTTCGCGTACATCCTGAAACATTACATTCTCACGTATCTTTCAAGGTAGAAGACAAGTAGATTCTACCAAAAAGCGAAGAACGTCGCGAAAACAGCAAATGCTTACGCAAAAGATAGTCTATCAGTAAGAATTATTCAGCAATAGTTTGCAAAATTTAGAAATATAAATTTCAATCTAAAAAAAAATAAACAATATGTCAATATTGAATTTTAAAATTACCCAAAAGGCTGTGAAAAATTATAGAACAAAAAAGGTAACAGAACTACTGCTACGAAATATGGAGTTTCTTTATTCGCTTGAAAACGAACGCGAATTTTCAAGCCAGTAAATCGGTACGCAAGGGGTTAACCCTTTCGTGACCAAATTATTCCTCGTAGAATTTCTTATTCATCTAGCAATCATCGTGTCTGTAACGAATACCGAATTTAGATCAATTTTTGCCCGACTCCTCAAGCGGGACATATGCGTCCGATGGTCACGAAAGGGTTAAAGCTCTAGCTGCCGTATAATTCATAATGTCGGATCGCGTAACGTGGTCGAAATGGTGGTAGGAACGGGACCATTACTCCGCCGTGGAATCGGCTTTTGGTCCAGGATCAAGCGGTGTCCCGTAATATCGGTCAGAGCGCGTTGCACGCGCGCACGAAAGTAAAAGTAGGCGGACAACACGCGCTGAACTGCTCGAAACGCGTCCTCGAACGGTCGCTGCACCGCGAGGAGTTACCCGGCCTCCGTGTTGTGCAACCGGTCCGGTAACTGTAGTTTAGTTTCGCTGCTCTCTGCCTTCCAGAAGTTTCTCGAGCGCACCGTGGCTGATCCCACTTTGTCACTGGATCGACCCTCTCTCTCTCTGTCTCTCTCTCTCTCTCTCTGCCTCGATTGATGAGGAGCTGTCTGCTCCGGATCCCGTTCAATTTCACTCTCGACGCTCGCTCCTTTGCGAATTGGATCGTTTCGGAAGCTGCTGAAGCGTTTGCTCGGCGACTGATGCTTAAGGTACGGACAACGTTCCGTTTCACTGGATCTGAAACAGCTTGTAGATCTGAAACGTGATCGATTATGTCAGTCAATTTAATGTTGACCTTTTTTTTCTTTTAATTCGCTTCGATACTTTTTGTGATACGATTAGCATTCTTTGTGGTAGTTTGAGCTCTGTTGCTTTCAGGATCATTATGTAGGTATCTCAGAGCTGAATTAACTCAATTCCATTTTCCTAAAAATTGATCAATTTTTTTTCATTCGCTTCGATTTTTTTTATGGATGCCACACTGTGCATAGTATCGTTCTATGTACAGGTGTCTTAGAACTAGACTAATTTAATTCCATTTTCTCGAAATTCAAACAAATAAGGAAGTCTTAATAAATTTGGGTATTCACAGTTGCCATTATGGGTAGTCGTAATGATTATTATGGGAAATTATGGACAATCGAAGTACAATAAAGGATCGTTAGTTTCGGAGTTACCAGACGTTCTCAGATTCAAGCCCGAATCAGAGTAACAAACTCAATATTACGGTTAAGTTAGCCGCAGTTGTTGATTTGTTGGAGATGATCTGCGAGAATTTTTCGAGTACGCGTGGGAGTGGAGTTTGGACGAGTTAAGCAAGAGAGAATGAAAGGACAAAGAGTGGCCGAGGCCACTTTCTCCGATCCCCCCATTTTGCGTGACACTTTCGTAGATGAAAAATTCGCGAACTGTATTTTCCTCGCGGATCCACGTGTTTTACCTTTCGATATCACCCTGAAATTTCTCGTTGTCGTATATAATATCGTTCGATTGCGACGAGTAATATTTAGACCTAATTGAAAACTCTAATTTTTTTGAAAAATGTATGTTCAGTATCCTTCGATAGCTCTTCGGAAATCGTCACATTTTCTTTCGTTTTATTTTATTTTATGTGTTCCTGTTGAAATTTTGAAAGAAATTTGTTAGGAATATCTAGTCTGTTAGGATGACGATCAGACTTTGATAATTAAGATGTTTTGTAATTATGTAATTTTTTATCAATAATTTGTTCTTAATTCAAGTTTTTTAAATCTAGTATAGTTAGCTGGTTTTTGTTTTTTAATAAATAAGGAAAACCAAATTTAGGTGCCAATGCAACCCCAGGTTAGTACACTCCTGACTGTTAATACTTTTTAGATGATTGTAGCCAGAGTAACATTGGCTAATTAGCATACATGAAAAGGGGGAAGCACAAATATTTTAAAAATATGTACTTTTATACTTGTATAAAAGAATGATAAGAAATATAAGAAAGATGTAATGTTATAATAGGATATTTAAAAGAAATGATACTACTTAATCGAATTAAATTAAATGATATTTAACAAATGAACTATTACAAGTGTCAAAATTTTCAGCAACTGAGATAACACCGTAACGTTGTAAATAGTAGATAATTCTTGTTGATATTAGAACTACCCTAACACTCCACAAGGAAAACCAAAATTTGAAAAATAAAATAAATTTTGTAGGAATAAATGCTCCAGCTGCTCATTCCTACATATCACTTGTACTGATAACACCATTTTCCTGAACAATAATTGCACGATAGTTACAACAGGTCTTGTCGTTTTCCTCTTCCCCTGAAAATTATACTTTTTGTTACTCGAAACGTTATAATTTCGAACCCTTCAATTATTGATCACTGTACTTGGTACTATAGATTTCATTCGTTACTTCATGTTAGAGTAGTCTCGTTAATTATAGATCGTTATCTTGTCGTTTTCCTCTTCCCCTGAAAATTATACTTTTTGTTACTCGAAACGTTATAATTTCGAACCCTTCAATTATTGATCACTGTACTTGGTACTATAGATTTCATTCGTTACTTCATGTTAGAGTAGTCTCGTTAATTACAGATCGTTAACACGTTCGCTGCCACCGACGCAGCATATGCGTTCCAGGATGAACTACCCAGCGTGTTACCAATTTTCCAGTGAAAGCGAACGTGTTTATAGAGAAAAATTCTCTCACGAAAAAGTTAACGAATTGACACGTTCGCTGCCACCGTCGCAGCATATGCGTTCCAGGATGCATCGCCCAGCGTGTTACCAATTTTCCAGTGAAAGCGAACGTGTTTATAGAGAAAAATTCTCTCACGAAAAAGTTAACGAATTGACACGTTCGCTGCCACCGTCGCAGCATATGCGTTCCAGGATGCATCGCCCAGAGTGTTACCAATTTTCCAGAGAAAGCGAAAGCGTTAAACTACTCTTATCAAATTTCAAACGAATCGAATATTTCGACTAATAAACCACTTAGAAAAATGTATACTCGAGTAAAAAGCATTCTCCTATAGGAAACTGTAATCAGCGAAAAGCTCGTAGTACCAAATTACTACCAGTAGGTACTTGTGTATCTCTTTAAAATACCATTCAAAACTTCTTCCATTTTCTCCTCGATCGAGCTGTCTCGATCGAGCTGTCTCGATCCGACCCTCTCGATTTTCATATTACACAACAAAGTGTTACAAAACAACCTGCCTCCCCTATATTACGGCTACGGTGCACACAGAACGAAAATCTCTCCGTCCTGCCGACGAAATTCCTCGGATCATCGAACTCTCCCGATGGAAGATTCCTCTTGAGCCAACTCCGGGTTGTCGTCATCTGTACGCGATTTTCGAGGCTCGAAAACGATCGAGATCCACGGTGCTGTCTAGCCAGCAGCACCCACTACCGATGGATGGAAGGTACGAAATGATCCCCGGTGTGTACGTGCCAAGCAGCCGTTTGCCCGGTCGAGTTCGCGCGGTGGAAGAGGTCCTAGGGACACGCCGTTCCACGAACGGTGGCTGTGCTCCTCGGTGGGAGCTTAGTCGGTCGTTGGGTTGCGTTGAGCAAGCCGAGAGCGAGCAGCAGTCACCTCGATAGCGAGTGTTGAACCCGCGGGAATCTAGGCCGGCGCACTGACACACCGCGTGTACGAAAGGCGCGCTCGCGTGCACGCGCGAACACACACACACACACAGATACAGGCACAGATGCACACACGTGTGTGGTGCTGCGCGCGTAAACGGGCCGCTCGAGCGGGAGTATGTATGCGGTGGCCTCCTCGTAACGTATGGAAAGCGAAACTTCTTGTTATGCATTTTGGAAAGCTTTCTGGCAGCATCTTGGGAAATATGACGGAGGAAAGGTAAAGGGTTAAGTTGGGAGAGTGAGATGGTTCAGGGAATCTGCTGGGTTTTTTTTAGATCTGCTCGGATGGAGACGAGTGGAGGTTAGTTTATTGGGGTTTCAAATTAGGTTTTGATTTTGGTAACGTGATGGAGGAGAGGTAAAGGGTTAATATAAGGGAATCTGGAGACGAGTGTAGGTGAGTCTATTGGAGGTTAAACGTACGTTCACATTTTGGTAATTGGGAGCAGTGTGTTGGGAAATATGACAGAGGAGAGGTAAAGGGTTAAGTTGGGAGAGTGAGATGGTTTAGGGGATGTGGAGAGGTTCTAGATGGAGACGAGTGTAGGTGAGTCTATTGGGGTTTTAAATTTGATTTTGATTTTGGTAATTGATCGCAGCATTATGGGAAGTATGACAGAGGCAAGGTAAAGGGTTAAGTTTGGAGAGTAAGGTGGCTTAAGGAATCTGGAGGGTTTTTAGAATTTTCTAAATGGAGACTAGTGTAGGCGAATCGTTTGATTTTGATAGTCAATTGCGGCATTTTTGCAAAAAATGTTAAAGAAAGTTAAAGGGTTAATTTGTGAGAGTAAGATGTTTTAGAAAATCTGGAGAATTTCTAGATCTTTCTAGATAGAAACGAGTATACATAAACTTTTGAGGGTTTAAAAATGAGGTTTCAACTTTGGTAATCGACGTGCGTTATAGCGAGTTTCTGGACAAAGAGAAAAGTACAAATTCTGGGGGATGAGAGCTCTATATCCCGAAAGCAACGATATTTCGAACATGTCCTATTACACTTCACGATGATTTTCACAACAGAGATTGCCAGTAATCAAGGCGATATCTCGAAATTGTTCCGGATTTTTCCAATATTTCTCGGAAGAAACCGACGTCGATTTAAAAGCGCAGAAATGGTTCTCGAGGTGGCGCGAATATCGTGGTAGATAAAAGAAACTGGAGATCGAATACGAAATCGAGAACCTTGGCGAGGTGGTATGAAAGTGTCTACTTAGCCAGGCAGGCATATAGAGGCAAGATTTAATGATCGATAATCAGAACGATTTGCTAATATCTCACAGAAGGCAGAAGGTTGCAATTTTCAGAGAGAAAGAGAATGTAAATATGCATATACACAGGTGCGCGTGCAACGGTATCGAAGCCGCGAGCAACTACGAGCATTCGCGTGGATAAGCCGCGTTTTTCAATCGAACGCGGATTTTCCAACGATGATTAAAGGTTCTTCACGCGCGTGTGCAAGCTGCGCGCCGCGGCGTCATTCATTTCCATGAAACCGCCTGTCCGGGATAGCCAATGCCAACCTAATTGGCACTCTCGATGCTCGATGCTGTTTCGTGAATTCTCATTTCGGTCTCTTTGTCGTAATAATGCGCTCTATGGTCGGAATCCTTCTCGAAGAAAAGCGAACGTCAATTCTCTACTGTGAATTCTTACGAGCCTCGAATTTGCAATTGGCAATCTTCGACACGAAGTATTACAAAAATTCCGAAAAATTCAAATTGATGAAAGATTTCACATCTCTGAAGAAAAAATATGACAAAGGTCTATTCAGTTAGAAAAATCGGAAAATTTTAAAAAACGTGCGCGTGGGAATTTTTTTTAAAGAGACGCGAACTTGAATTTTAGGCTGTAAATTACTTGCAAACCTTAAATTTGTAATTAGCAATCTCTAACGCAGAATAAAAATGCCTACATCTCTAAAGTACAGGAAAGATTAACTCAGTTAAAAATGAAAGAATCGTTGGAAAGTTTGTAAATGAGAAAATTCTAGAAAAGGTGCGCGTGAAAATCTTTCTCAACCCTTTCGCTATAGCACACTCGAGACAAAAGGTGCTCACTGTTGGACGAAAGTGTACGATTGAAAATCAACTGTTTCACGATAGTCGAATGTCTCGTGCATTCTGGTGTTTCCCGACTTTCTCAATCGACAGTGATATGTTATTTCTGAATGAGTGACCATATTCGCTCTTTGCAGCGAAAGCGTTAACCCCAAATCGACAATTATCAATCTCCAACACCAGAAAATTTCCCAAAAATGTCGCATCTCTAAAGGCGAAGCAGAAAAAAAAAGTCGTACAAGAGTATAGCAAAGATCGATTAGATTGGAAATGTAAGAAAATCGTTTGGAAAGTTAGTAAACGAGAGAATCGTAGAAAAGGTGGCGCACGAGTGCATAAACGACGAAACAATGGAGAGAACGCATTCTCGAATCGGCGAGTGATTTAAAGAATCGCGTGGAGCAGCCCCGAGGGAGGCAGGGGCGCGGAATGGTTGTTGGAGCGGTGGAATGCCTGTTACGAATGCGATCGCATAGCGAAACTTGTTGTCGGTCCTCGCGCAAAACAGGTCGGGCTCGTATCGAGCCGAGTGACAACGACAGTGCGTTATTAGAGGCGTTTGATGACGCAAAGAGAGTGAGGCCGGCGTGGAGCGCGCGACAGAGAGAGGAGAGAAGGGAGAGACACGCCAGGTCGTTGTTCCCTCGCATTAGTGGGACACTTTCGGCGTTACTGACACGGATCACGCACAGTTGCGCACACACAACCGCTAGAGAGCCTGTTTCTCTCTGTCCTTCTCTCCCTCTCTCTCTCTCTCTCTATCCTCTCTGCTCGAATCCTCCTCGATTAATCGATCCCAATTACTACGTTTGCGAATTATATAATAGCCGTTCTTGCTACGTGCACATTTTGCTTGAACGTTCTATGGTATACACGTTCCAAGTGTCACAGCTGTGGCGAACGAAAGATGTTGGTCGCGATGAAAGGGAAAGTTGGATCACGAAGAGGATTTGGAATTGATTTGAGAGCTGATTTTCTTGGAGCGAACATGTTATTTTTGTCTTGGGTGAAAAATTCGGTATTGTGGGTTTAGAAAGTGTTGGTTTATCTTTTGATAATTGTAGGTGGAATATTAACCCATTTGCATCATTAGCGCGTGTATACGCGCAATTTTCCCGGTCACTATCACGGAAGCGCGTTCATACAGTGAATAATCTGAAACTACCCAAATTTCGCGTTAAGGGCCTATTTCACATTTTTTCTCAAATGATGCAAATGGGTTAACGAATGAATTAGGTCGATATGAGCATTCAGTTTTTTACTCTGTTTGTGTAAACAGGGATATTGTAATTTTGTATGATATACAGGGTGAACCGTGTAACGTGGTCAATTTAACCCTTTGTAACGTCATGTGTGTATATTTTGTAAATTTTATTTTATTTATTCATCGTTGTACTATTATATTCGCTAATATATGATATTAATAATTATCGTTAATTCTTGCTTCTCCCATTAAAATGTAAAATTGTAACCAACTGTAATGGTTTTTTCCTATGAACAAAGAAAGATCGGGTTATAAAGCAGATATACTCTTCATCAGCCATTTTTATTTTCGAAGTTTCACTGTCTTCACTCCTTCAATCGATAAATGTACAATTCAATTTATCTCTATTTTATAATTTCATTTCTAAGTTAACTTATCTACCTTGCTCCGCACAGTGAAGTTTTCGTTTCTCAGCCTCGGTCGTTCAGGTGTCAATACAAAATGTCACACTTTTCACAATTTAAAAGAATGCATTTATTTAATGGCAAAAATTCTGACGCAAAATACAGAATTCTTATTCCCACTTACCTCAAATACCTTCCAAAATTTCTCTCGCGAATTCTAAACGTTCAAGATCCCAATTTTCACGATCTCTTCGAAATATCGAGAAATCCTTGAAAATCGTAAAGACCTTGATGTTTCCGTTATCAAAGCTACCCTCGACACGTGAAAGGTGTCTATTGGAAATGGGTTATGAAAAGAAATAGTCTTTGAACTTTCTGTGTATGCTTTACGCTATTGAATCTTCTAAAGGACTGTTTCTGGGCACCCAAAAGGAAAGTTGGGGTCCCCTTATACCTAGGAACTGTTTACATTATGGTATCGCATTGTGCAGTGCGTGACTCGAAGACGGACACCAGATGCATCTGGTGCAGGTCTTAGTGCCTTTGTTTAAAACAACGCGGAGACGTTTTTGTCCTCGGGGTCCCCTTATACCTAGGAACTGTTTACATTATGGTATCGCATTGTGCAGTGCGTGACTCGAAAACGGACACCAGATGCATCTGATGGAAGTCTCAGTGCCTTTGTTTAAAATAACGCGGAGACGTTTTTGTCCTCACTTGATTATTTCCATAGAGTGTTAGAAATAATCCAACAGTGTCCGTTTCGCCTTTCGGAAACGGCGCGGCTCATTTCCGCGTGGGACGAGGCGACGAAAGCGTGGACCACGATCCAAGCGTGTAATTCACGGATGCACGGCGTTAACGACGAAGGGACGTGAAATTTCGCGCGCCACCGCCAGCCAACGAATATTTCCGTCACTTTCGAATAAATCCACTTAAACGCTGGCAGTAACGCCGCTTGAACCCCTGCCAAATAACCTTCATTGATAGCGGACCAAGGATTAAAGCGAGGCTGCCGTCGCCGCGGCGGTGAAATACGTCGTTTCTGGCCCGCGCTCGTTCAACAGGAACTGATCTTCGCCGATGAAACGATTGTCTATAATTGAATTCAGAATTCGGAAGGCACGTTGATAATCAATATTTATAATTATTACACCTACTGTTTATAATATTATTTCATATGCGCAATGTTAAATTTGCGCTTGAAGGTTCTTTTGCTATAGGGAAGTAGAAAATCGGAAATGAGATTTTTTTAAAACTAATATAGAAATTTATATTTAGAAAGCATGTTTAATTTTCTAAAATTACGTGTTAGAAAAGTCCAAAAAGCGAAGGCTTGAGTGGGCCATGTGCAGTCCTCTACTGCGTTTCCCCCTCCTAGGGATAGTTCTGCCTCAAGGCTAAGGAAGGCCATATTGCCAAGGGGGTCCTCTTGACTAGTTTTTTTCAGGAAGGACAGAATTGTATCAGCACTCGTGCAGTATAGTTCAAAATACAAGGATTCACTCTCTTTAACCGCCCACGTGTATATTTTATTCCACCGCTCACCACCGCTATCCTGACCGTTTTTACCTTACATACGTTTAGAAAGCGGTGAGATAATTTTATTTCACTGCTTAGACCTCTGACGTATGGTGAACGATTTATGGAGACCCGTGGACTTGTCTGGAAAGTCTGTGCTCTAAGGGGGCCTTGATTGTAAAGGATAATGTCGCCACTCGAGTGTAAAGGGTTAATATTTTGAAACGAATAAAGAAGTTTGTCAAGTGCTTACAAAATGTATAGGTATAAATATAACTATAAAAGTTGACAAACACACGAATTAATCACAGGTGAATCATTATCAATGAAAGTGAAAGCGCATCGCGGTGAGAAAAATTCATCGATTCATTTGCAAACGCGTGTCATAAGTTACAGCATGTGTTTACAATCAACAAATGACAGCGAAAGAAAACATAGTGTCTCGTAATCTGTCTGTTCTGCGTAACGAAAGTAGGAATTTTTAGTACCCGTAGACACTCGTGACACGATTTCAATTATCCATTTGTCATAAATTGTCATTCATGCGTCTAGAGTGTAAACACCGTCGGAATTCTCAATTAACACGAACTATTAATGAAACTGCTAATATGGAAAGTGACAGTCGCAAAATACTATTACAAAAATTCACGAAACTTTTATAAGACATTTGACGATCGAATTGAAATCGATTAAATCTTCAAATCGCCGAGAAATCTCTACTGTCAGAAATAATATTCATAAAGTACTCACAGAAAAATTCACAAAACCTTTATAACACGTTTGTCCACTAATTTGAAATATCTTTAAATACCAAGAAATATCTGCTATCAAAAACGATAATTACAAAGTGTGCGTTCAAAAATTTATAAAGCATTTATAATACATTTGTGGATCGATTCTGAATATCTTTAAATCACCAAGAAATCTCTGCTGTGAAAAATACTGGTCACAGGAAAATTCGCAAAACATTTGTAATTTAATAAAAATCGCCGTAAAAAAGCAAACGAACCGAACGTAACGCGTCTATCAAACAATGATCACACGCAGCAAATACATCGCGTAACATCAGCTATGTACTCTACTAATGTTCGCAACGAGAAAGAAGCCACTCGATAATCTCGGCTATCGGTTGAACCTAACTGCGAGCAATCATCGACGAGTAGCTTAACCAGCCGGGCGATATCCGGTCGGCTAAGAAAGCACGAAAAAGAAGCCAGATTATCGACGTAGCTCGAATCGATACGAAAACATCGCTGTTTACGAGAGAGAATCGGAAGGGAAAAACGACGAAGAGGAGAGAGAAAGAGTGGGGAAAAAAGGCCCGGAGACAGTTCGTTGACACGAGAGAGAGATTCTAAGTCGGACGAAAGACAGATAAGCGCGATTGAGTAACCAGCAATCGGCAATAAACAGGCAAAGATAACCGATTCGTGTGTCGAGTCGCGGAGGCGCCAGCTTTTGCTCTATTTCCTCTCGTTTCTTCGATCCTGTTCGAAAATGGAGGAATTCAATCTCTGCTTCATATGTGAATAATAGAATTACTGTCAGTTTAAAAGTTACTATTTTTGATAAAACGAAAGAAATGGCTGAAATGAAACTGGAAATGGAAAAATGGTTGAAATGGAATGGGACAATGTTTGAAAAGTAAAATTGTTACGAAGTGGAGGAATTATTGCGAGATCTCTTCTGCTAAAACATAGATTGCTGGGCAAGGATTGGAACGGCTGGAATCAGAAATTCTGATTTATAAATAAAAGTGTATTGCCTACGATGTAAAATAAGAATTTTACGGTATCTCAATTATTTAATTCCGTAGAAACGTTTAAAATTGATCTTTTTTTTTTGGTAAAAGAAGGTTTTTCCTCTTCATACTTCCATTTTTATAGTAAAAATTTGTAACAATAGAACAAAAAGAAGTTTTTATTTAAGGCGTTCCAATCCTTGACCAGCAATCAATGTTCTAGCAGAAGAGCTCTACCAATAACTCCTCCATTTTGCAGCATTTTTACTTTGCAAAAATTGTAGAATCAAGCTGAAAGTTACGTTTACATGTTCTGAAAAACTTGAAACGTTTCGTTTAGTAGTTACCGAAAAAAAAATTCCCAAACTCTACGTATCTCTAGAGGCTTCAGGCCTGGTGTACCCCTGTAATTTACGACCTCGCTATATCTCCGCTCGAGCTATACAAATACATCAAAGCAATACCAATTAAATTACTCTCTAAGACACCAGATTAAAGAAAGCGATCCATTCTCCTCCCCACACACACACACACACACACAGTCGATCCTTCGTTAATCGTCGAAGCTTTCAAGGCGCCAGGTTTCGCTCTCGCCGCGTAGCCTTATTTCCTTTCGCAGCCGCGCTCGCCTAAGTGGCACCTTTAATAACGAGACCGAACTGCCTGTGATCGGGTCCGCATGCCTGGCGTCGACTGCATTTAGCTGCTAATGAATTTCGTAAGAGTATCTCGCTACTACGAACTGCATCGGCCGCGCGAGTGGGCGGTCTTATCCTTGGCGCTTTCTAACGAGCCTCGATCGCCGCGTACATCTGGTCTGTCGGTGCAGTCCTCGAGGACTCGCGCGGGGCTCCTGACACCTCTAGGCCTCGAAGGGCGATGAACGAGGACCTCGCCTGACCATTGCGCGACGGTCGAAGGTGTCGCGATTTTCTTTCGTTAGGTGTATGTTAGGTATTCGGTGTTTAAAGAAACGTCGAGATGAGGCACAAGCGTTGGAATATTTTCCATTGTTCAACACGTTGACTGGCACGGTGGTCACCTGTGACCGGAGATTGTTTCCTCGAGGGCCTCAAATCTTTGCAATAATTAAAAGAAAATGAATATCGTCAAGTAAAAATTTCGAACATCATAGCTAACTAAATAGACGTTAATTAGAATTTAAAAATAATAATAATAATAATAAAGCATAATAAGCGTAATACAATACTATGTTTAGAGTAATGAAAATTTTCTTGCGGC
>NW_017100710.1:56896-76602 GCF_001263275.1 Habropoda laboriosa | reverse complement strand
TAAATCACAGTTCAATCTATATTTACTCTAGCGAATTCAACGAAATTCGTCTCACAAAATTATCACCCGTTACATCTCGACACCTGTCACAGTTACCTTTAATACCTTCGAGGCACGCTATGCTGTAATACTTTCTCGCAAGTTGTAATTGAATGAACCTCACGAACAAAAAATCGAGAAATCTGATTTGCACCCGAACCAATGATCAAAACGAAGAACCGATTGTTTATTTTGAAGTAATTTTAATAAATAAGCAGTTGTATAATTTTTGTACGATTTTCTAAAATCGAGGTGCAGTAGAATCCGTTGACTTCTTCTTCTTCTTCTTCTCGTTCGTTTAATTCGCTCGACGAATGCACAGAGAGAAAAATGGTCGAATGCTGTCTCGTTGAAGGAAACAGTGGAGGGAAGGGAATTATCGTGGCACAGAAATAATGGTGTTGTTCTCGCTTTCCCGGATGAAGGAGGATAGGCTCGCGTGGCCGTGCGTTCGATCGACTATTATGAAACGGCGAATTCAAGCCGGAGCATGGCTCGGGCGTCGAACTCGACTCCGTTCACGCCGTTACGAAATCAGGAACTTTCGAGTTGACGTATGCGTTTGCCAGGCCAGGATGAATTTCTATGAACGCGAACCCGGAATCGGGATGGAATGGTAAACTCTCCACTTCGATACTCGATTCTGTCATTTTCTGCCGTTTAGTTTTAACTTCGAAACCTGTACATTTGATATTTTCACTCGTTGACCTTTTTCATTCTAGAAATTTCTCGTTCGATCGTTCTTCGTTGAATCACTCTGAATTTAGCGTAAAACATTGTGAATGTGAGGTTTATTTTACTATTTTCCATTCCATTCAAAGTTTCTGTCATTCAGCTGTTCAACCTAACCTCTAATCTAAGAAGCTGCAACCTAACCTCTAATCTGAATGTAAAATCTAAAAGTTGATATATAAGGTCCCAGACAATGCGTATCTTATTATTATTTGCCTCTTATTTTCAGTATGTCTTATTCCATTAATTCTCTTTTCTGTAAACTACTAATTTCAACCAAAATTTTCGCCGTAGAGTCGCCATATATTTTTAGGTTCCCTCGTCTAACTATTTTGAAACTTAACCTATACTGTACCACAAAGTATTGTGTATCTTGTTCCATTAATCCTTCCTCATTCTCTAAACTACTTAAACAAAAACGTCCACCACGGAAGCACCGTATGTCTAACCTAACCTAACAAAATTATAGAAATTGAAACCTAACCTATAACGTACTACAAAGTACTGTACACCTTGTTCCATTAAGCCTTCTACTTTCTCTGAACTGCATAAACAAAAACGTCCACCATGGAGTCATCATACATCTAACCTATCCAAACCGAAGCGCAAAAACTAAAACCTAACCTATAATATCTCAGGAAATACCGAGTATCTTACTCCATTAATTCTCCTTTCTCTAAACTGCATCGACAAAAAGTTCCACCATAAAGTCCAACCTACCCCAGGAATAAAAATTAAAACCTAAAATACGTTATACCCTCCACCATAGATCCATCTAACCGTAAAAGAGAAACAAACTAAAACCTGACCTATAATGCACCAGAAAATACCGTATACCTTATACCATTAATTCTCCTTTCTCTAAGCCACTTCGACACAAATTTCCACCATAGTTCCACCATACATCCGGTCGAAAGTTTCCCGCGCACGTTACCACTCGCCAGGGATCATGGGCGGAGGGGTGCCGCGTGTGCACGGTTTTTCGCAAGTGCACGAATCAATTTATGGGCAGCCAGAGGCGACGGTGCTCGCGAGCCGAGCCAAAGCGGAGATAGGCGGTGCAGTTAGCGGATTTGCATGCCGCGGCACGCCAGGCGAGAGAGCGCGGCCACGCTTGTGAAACTTCTCCTCGTTGCAACGGCGAAACTTAGCCGTCTCGCGAGCGGCCAACTTTTACGCGGCTCGCCTCGCGCCCCGGGTTCGTTGACTCGTCAACGGTTGCACCAGCCCTCGCGGCGTCGATTCGTGTACATTTCCCCGGGAATTTCGCGAGATAGCCGAGTATCGGAGCGTTCTCCGATCGATCGATACGGTTTATCTTTGTTCATACTTGAGGAAGATTCTCCACGCGTGTTTCGTTGAATTGCTTCGTCGACGAAGGGGCACGACGACGACGAAGAGATTTTTGGAGGAGGAATTGTTGCGATGATACTGAAAGATTTGGGGAAATAGCGCGTGAATTGTACGAGGTCGACATGGATGGTATTAACACTTTGTATTCGTTTCATTTTATTTTATTTCATTTTAAGCAATTTTCATCTTGTTATCGGGTTAAGTATGCAGAGCTTCGTCGTAAGTGGAGATACGTATGTTAACTTACCTGACGGTGTTAATTTCTAACGATGCGTTGTTTAATGCGTAAGGGATATTTTCGCCCTGAAGAATCAGAATTCAGCGAAGTTTTTGCGCTGTGAAAAATGAACGGTTGTAGAAAAAAATTAATTACACGTAATCCATTTAGTTTTAATATATCACGATATACCCTGCGGTTAAACAAGTGTACGTAAATATTGGAATATTAGATTTTGAGAACGGTGGTTGAGAAGTTTTCGAGTGCAAAGAGTTAATCTTCTGTAACATCGTGTCACTTGAATGTTACATATCGGTGTCGTTATATTTAGGAAAAAGTAATTTATTTATAATTTATTTACAATATTCCTTAGACTTAATAGTTTTTTAAACGAAGAAAAATTAGACTAGAGAAGGTTGAATAAGAATCGACTTACAGATACTTTTTCAGATAGTCTGTAAGATATTTGTAATTTGATTTGTTCGAGTAATATCTCGATTTGCAAGTTGTTTCTTTCCTTCGACTTCGAATGATCGATGTTTTACGTTGTTTAAGTAGTCGTCAATGGAGAAGTTAAATAAATTAGAATATCATGTGAATATTGATAAAATGAAAATTTCATAACAAGATAAATGTTCGCATCGATGAATTACATATTCATCGATTAAAATGCAAATATATACTTCCTATCATTAGTCAAGTACGGCAGAATGTTCGTTGAAGTCTTTCGATATACAACTCTTACACAAACGGACACTTTTGAAAATTAGAATGTTTATAACCCGACACTTATCATTACTTCACACATGTTCCATATATTTATCAAAAAATTGATATCTATAACCTCACCCAACAAAATTCTTAACTTGGTTTAAAGTACACCATTAAATATACCATCAACCAGCGCATTATCCTCATCAAAACACCGTTAATATCAATCTAACCATTTCTCTCTCACACTTTTCCATCGTCATTTATCAAGAACGAAAATCAACATCTTGTAACCAAACACCTCGTAAAATAAGTCAAACCTCCCTCTTTTCCCCCCAGCTATCTATCACGGCACACTTTTGCACCGTTAAATCACTCTAAAATCACGTTCAATTCTGAAGAATTTCCAACCTAATCATCCCTAAGCGAAGCAACGCTCGCCGAATTGGAAATATCGAGGAGACTTTGAGCGGTTCGTACGTCATTTCGATCGTAAAAGCGTCGAAGCTAAAAGGATTTACGCGGTCTGGGGAACATCCGAGGCCCGTTATTAAGGGACATTCGCGTTCAATCGTAAAACGAAACAGAACGTCGGTAATCGGGATAACGAACTATGGTCCTGGTTAGAAGCAATGGCAGGCGGGTTCGAAAAACATCTCGATTTCTCGATTCCCCTCGTAACGGTTCCGAGCTGTTTTGTCGTCGTAAACTGTCGACAGGAGGGGAGAGAATGGCACGGTTGAGAAACTTTTCGCCTTAGTTTTCGACGATATCGCGCTGTTTGCCCGGGATAATTTTATTGGCTCGTTCGAACGTGGGCTGGATCGTTTTACAGGAAGACGAAGGTAATCGTCTTGTTACACCCTCAAATATTTTCATTCTTAGTCCTTAGTTTTATCTATATTCACAACTAATCACCCACTTTCACCATTACATTTTATATTTGAAAAATAATTGCTGACAATAAAATGAACAAATAAAATGTAGATAAATTGATACGTAACTTTGAAGTCACGTGGCGTTGCAAAGGGTTAAGTTTCTATTAAATCATCAAACCAGTATTTAACAGTAAAATATAAAAACGAAGGATAAAAATTGCGAGAAATACTCATGTGAAAAGCAGAAAAGTGAATATAACGACGTACCATTTCCACGTAAATTAGAATTTTTTCTCCTCCACCCTGAATCACCCCTTCAGTTAATTAACGCAGGACCGAAGGTCGCGCGTAAAAATACATAGATCAATGAATATCCAATCGAAGGGGATGCAATATTAAATGAGGATCACTGTGCAGTGCAAGACCTCGAGAGTGCATTGCGCCTCGCTGCACAGAGCTGCACTCTAACGCACACCCACGAACGGGGGTGGTAAACGCGGTGCAAATGTGTCAACTAGCTCCCGCTATGCTCTCACTCCCTCTCCTTCGACCCGTTTCGTCCAGGATCCCTTCCTACGGGATCTGCGCTCGCATCTAACCGCGTCTCCATTGAATTTAGACCTATTTACACTTCAGACCAATAAAACAGGCACGACTGCACATCCATTTCAATTTCAGATCTAACATTTTGGGAGAATAATGAGATTATCTGGTCTTGTTAATTGGTGGGTGTTTAAGTTCCAATTATTGTCTCGTTTGAAAGTTTAAAATTTTGGAATTTTTATTTACGAAATTTTAACGCTACACTGTTGCTTCAATAATTTATTTAAAATTATTAAAAATATACTCGGTACCTAATTACTATCAAAAGATTTTATTCTTATTCTTCCACTCAGATTTGTTGTCCTTCCTCTCAGATGGTCATCCTTCCTACCGTCCTTCCAGTTTCATTTCATTTTGCAAGACTCACAAACTCACAAAGTGTATTTTAATATTTAAAATTTTAATATTTTCAATATTATTATTGAACTAAACTTTCGTAGAACGCGAGTGAAAAATTGAAATAATCAAAAGAAAAAACGCGAATTCGTATCTTTTTCGATTCTAGAATATAAGAAAATTTGAATAAAATACGCGACGAGAATTGGGGAGAAGCATAAGTTAAACGCGTAAAAATATTCAATAATAAACGAACCAGGGATGAAGCTGTTATTTCAATACGCGATACACTGACTCTAGTATTTACTAAAATTCAAAAATTCTCGTATAAATTCCGAAAATAGATTATTAATTACGATAAACTAGTGAGACGGTTTAATCAAGGGTGGGCATAGTGCACTCATTCCAAATCAGCTCACAATATACAATAATAAATCAACTAACTACTTAAAATGCAATTCATGCAAATTCCTTGGATGGTAAATTATTAGTAAACAAAATAGCAAGTCATAAAATAAATTCAATATCAGAGAAAATATATGAAAAATTTCAAATTAATTTCAATTGCTGGAAGAAAAGTACATATTGATTGTTATGCCCTAACGAAAAAGCAACCACTCAAAGTCATTTCAATATCCTATTCGACAAGTCTGAAGAACAACGATGACTAAAATTCAAATGTTTATTTCCCTAAACCTTCAAAATAATTTCGAAATATTTTATTCGAAGCGGAGTATTCCAAGTCAGTATCGATAATTGAAGAAATTATTTGATTGTATTTAAAAGAACCGAAAGGAGAATATTTAAAGTCTGATATTAAATGTCTAGCAAGTACCAGTAATTGGTAAAATGATTTATATTTGTTTTAAAAGGAAAATTTCTAATAGGTATTAGTTAAAATGAATTATTATTCAGTCTATTGAATTTAAATTCTAACTGATTCTAATGTATACAAGTGTTACAAGAAGGCTGAGTGTGTACAGGGTGGACATAGGCTAGCTAGTAGCCCCCGACCACTCTATGAACTTTAACGTCTATACTCGAAAGTGTATCGTCAACACTAACACGTTACCCAGATTATCCAAAAATTGAAGAAGTTACTTTTAAAATTGAACATTCTACGGTGTTTCGAGAGATTTGATAATCATAGTCGAACCTTAAACGAACGTTCAAACGAAGAAAATTTTCCAAAAATCATTTCGTACGTTATTAATCGATAAAACAAAAATTCATTGTTGAAAAATAAATATTTCCTGAAAATCTTCATCTTCCATACAAGATTCAAGATTTTCCCTAATTAAGAGTAATTTCAAAAGATTATCTGTATAAGCTATTATTTCAATACGCGATGCACTGACTCTAGTATTTACTAAAATTCAAAAATTCTCGTATAAATTCCGAAAATAGATTATTAATTACGGTAAACTACTGAGACGGTTTAATTAAGGGTGGGCATGGTGCTGCTTTAGTTTGAAATGATTTATAAACACATAATTAACAGAGGAAAAACCGTGAAACGGCAAAACGTCTACATTCTAATTGTTATAACATGTAAACAGAACTTTAAATTTAGTGTAAACAGAAAAAATATATAATACAATTTATTTCACGGTATTGCAACAAATAAACGTTGAATCAATATTTAATTCGTATAAAAACAATTATTTAACGTAATAATTTTACCTTCACTATGGCTATTTTTAATCTACGACCACAGGTCAACCTGATTTCTAATCCTTACGAACTTTAAATTCAGTCTAAACTGAGAAAATATATAATACAATTTATTTCACGGTATTGCAACAAACAAACGTTGAATAGATTCTTAATTCGTATAGAAACATTTATTTAAAATAATAATTTCACCTTCACTATGGCTATTTTAAATTTACGACCAAGGGTCAACCTGATTTTTAATCCTCCGAACTTGATTTCACAACGAGAAAGTAATAAGATCGTTGAAACGTACTTATTTGTCAAAGAAACTTGCAAAAATGTATAAATAATAATATGTAATGTTTTAACAAATTTTTGGAAGTATAAATTAATAATAAAATTGTGAAAATTAATAAATTATACGTTATTATAACATTAATAGAATTATGACTAAACCGAAGTTCGAAGTCGAGTATTTAAAGTCTGATATTACGTGCCTAGCGAGTGCCGGTAATTGTTAAAATTTGTTTAATAATTAGTAATAGAAATTCTAATTGATTCTAATGTATACAAGTGTTACAAGAAGGCTGAGTGTGTACAGGGTGGACATAGACTAGCTAGTAGCCCCCGACCACTCTATTCACATCTCAGAACCTTCAGGTCAAAATACGCCGCGAAGTGTCTAGGGCCCAGTATAAAGGGTAAATGATTTCGCGGGACATCGGCGGGTCCTTATATACCTGCGGTACCCTCTCCCCAAAGTCATTAGCAAAATCGTCGGTTAGGTCAGGCGGGAAATTTTCGCGGGAGATTTTCGCGGGAGATTTCCGATATCGTAACACGGTATAATTTATCAATTTTCACAATTTTATTAAAAATTTATACTTCCGACAATTTGTTATAACATTGCATATAACAATTTATACGTTTTTACAATATTCTTCAATGGAAACATAGGTTTTAGCGTTCTCGTTACTTACTCGTGGTTAAATATTTATTTCATGGTATTGTAACAAGCAAACGTTGAATACATTTTTGATTCGTGTAAAAATAATTATTTAACACGATAAATTTAGCTGTACTATGGTTATTTTTAATCTACGACCACAGGTCAACCTGATTTTTAATCCCTACGAAATTAATTTAACCACGAGTAAGTAACGAGAACGCTGAAACCTATGTTTCTATTGAAGAATATTGTAAAAACGTATAAATTGTTATATGCAATGTTATAACAAATTGTTAGAAGTATAAATTTATACCAAAAAATTGTGAGAATTAATAAATTATACGTTATTATAACATTACAATAGAATGCGAAATAGAATTACGAAAGAATCGGCGATTTTCTGCGAAAAACGAAGGATTTCCCGCGAAAAGTGACCGATTCCCGCGAGAAATTGTCGATTTCCCGCGAAAAGTGATCGATCTCCCGCGAAAAGTAGTCCGTTTCCCGCGAAAAGAAGGTTTCCCGCCTGACCTAACCGACGATTTTGCTAATGACTTTGGGGAGAGGGTACCGCAGGTATATAAGGACCCGCCGATGTCCCGCGAAATCATTTACCCTTTATACTGGGCCCTAGACACTTCGCGGCGTATTTTGACCTGAAGGTTCTGAGATGTGAATAGAGTGGTCGGGGGCTACTAGCTAGTCTATGTCCACCCTGTACACACTCAGCCTTCTTGTAACACTTGTATACATTAGAATCAATTAGAATTTCTATTACTAATTATTAAACAAATTTTAACAATTACCGGCACTCGCTAGGCACGTAATATCAGACTTTAAATACTCGACTTCGAACTTCGGTTTAGTCATAATTCTATTAATGTTATAATAACGTATAATTTATTAATTTTCACAATTTTATTATTAATTTATACTTCCAAAAATTTGTTAAAACATTACATATTATTATTTATACATTTTTGCAAGTTTCTTTGACAAATAAGTACGTTTCAACGATCTTATTACTTTCTCGTTGTGAAATCAAGTTCGGAGGATTAAAAATCAGGTTGACCCTTGGTCGTAAATTTAAAATAGCCATAGTGAAGGTGAAATTATTATTTTAAATAAATGTTTCTATACGAATTAAGAATCTATTCAACGTTTGTTTGTTGCAATACCGTGAAATAAATTGTATTATATATTTTCTCAGTTTAGACTGAATTTAAAGTTCGTAAGGATTAGAAATCAGGTTGACCTGTGGTCGTAGATTAAAAATAGCCATAGTGAAGGTAAAATTATTACGTTAAATAATTGTTTTTATACGAATTAAATATTTATTCAACGTTTATTTGTTGCAATACTGTGAAATAAATTGTGTTATATATTTTCTCAGTTTAGACTGAATTTAAAGTTCGTAAGGATTAGAAATCAGGTTGACCTGTGGTCGTAGATTAAAAATAGCCATAGTGAAGGTAAAATTATTACGTTAAATAATTGTTTTTATACGAATTAAATATTGATTCAACGTTTATTTGTTGCAATACCGTGAAATAAATTGTATTATATATTTTTTCTGTTTACACTAAATTTAAAGTTTTGTTTACATGTTATAACAATTAGAATGTTGACGTTTTGCCGTTTCACGGTTTTTCCTCTGTTAATTATGTGTTTATAAATCATTTCAAACTAAAGCAGCACCATGCCCACCCTTAATTAAACCGTCTCAGTAGTTTACCGTAATTAATAATCTATTTTCGGAATTTATACGAGAATTTTTGAATTTCAGTAAATACTAGAGTCAGTGTATCGCGTATTGAAATAATAGCTTATACAGTTAATCTTTTGAAATTACTCTTACTTAGGGAAAATCTTGAATCTTGTATGGAAGATGAAGATTTTCAGAAAATATTTATTTTTCAACAATGAATTTTTGTTTTATCGATTAATAACGTACGAAATGATTTTTGGAAAATTTTCTTCGTGAGAACGTTCGTTTAAGGTTCGACTATGATTATCAAATCTCTCGAAACACCGTAGAATGTTCAATTTTAAAAGTAACTTCTTCAATTTTTGGATAATCTGGGTAACGTGTTAGTGTTGACGATACACTTTCGAGTATAGACGTTAAAGTTCATAGAGTGGTCGGGGGCTACTAGCTAGCCTATGTCCACACTGTACACACTCAGCCTTCTTATAACATTTGTATACATTAGAATCAGTTTGAATTTCAATACAATAGACTGAATAACAATTCATTTTAACTAATACCTATTAGAAATTTTCCTTTTAAAACAAATATAAATCATTTTACCAATTACTGGTACTTGCTAGACATTTAATATCAGACTTTAAATATTCTCCTTTCGGTTCTTTTAAATACAATCAAATAATTTCTTCAATTATCGATACTGACTTGGAATACTCCGCTTCGAATAAAATATTTCGAAATTATTTTGAAGGTTTAGGGAAATAAACATTTGAATTTTAGTCATCGTTGTTCTTCAGACTTGTCGAATAGGATATTGAAATGACTTTGAGAGGTTGCCTTTTCGTTACTTTTCTTCCAGCAATTGAAATTAATTTGAAATTTTTCTTTCAGTATCCTTGTGGAACTTGTAACGAATGCTGCTCCTAATTCTTAACACTTGCTGTAAAATTATTAGTTTTTGCATTTTAACAAAGTGAATTAATATTCCTAATTCTTATAAAATTATTAATAAACGTGAAATATTCTTGTAACGGTAATCTTATGAGAAATACTCGTATAATTAATTCTGAAATTTTTGCTTACATGTTATAACAATTGTAACGTTTACGTTTTGCTGTTTCGCAGTGTTTTCTCTGTGAATTCTATGTTTCGAATTTATTTCAAGCTAAAGTAACGTCTGTGTACTGCAGTTCAACCTAATTTACTTAAATTCGAATTACGATACAGTATATTTACAATTCTACCTGAATTTTCGAAATTATAAACATCACCAGTAAACTTCCATTGCATGTAAACAATATTCTCCACTAATCGGTAATTATAAAGTAATTATAAAGCAATTATAAAGTAATTACCGAAAAATATACACTTACATTCTCATGTTGGATCATTTACCTCTCTTCTTCTCGTCTGTTCACACATTCTCTCTAACTCTCCCAATTTCGTTATCCAATCGTTCCTATTTACTCTCATTTTCAAATTTCACACGTTATTCGCTATTATCCTCCCTTAACAAACCAACAAATCCCAGCACAATTAAAACAAAAATAATACACTACCAGCTTTTAAAACAAATATAAATCATTTTACCAATTACTGGTACTTGCTAGACATTTAATATCAGACTTTAAATATTCTCCTTTCGGTTCTTTTAAATACAATCAAAAATGTTCCAGATTTCCGAATCTATCACCACACAAATCGCATCTCCTTCCTTCCTCCTCTTCCCAGTACTTGTTCCAGTTTTCTAAATTTCCGCATCTCGCTTGGGCTATTAACTTCTGGCCTCTTCATTCTTTGCTCAAGTATTCTGGTAGTCCTGTAGTTCTGATGTATTTGGATTGTTCTATTTTTGTGTATTGCCTCTGTTGTTGCACTTCTTTGTCTCGTCTCCTTATCCTCTCCGTTACCTCTCTTCCTTCTCTTCTCAACTCGTCCACCCCCGCTTGACTTAATCCGTTTCTTTTTAAGTACTCCTATCTCTCTTTTCCGGTTCTAGTTTGTTCTTTATTTGCTTCCTTTTCCTTCAAACATTCCTTGACTATTTTTCTCCCTACGTCCTTCCTTACTCCCTCCTCAAATTTCCAAGCTCTTTCTTGTTTTTACTCTTAATTTCTCTCTCTTTGATTCCTCCAGCACCAAGTAGCCTGGTGTGCGGATGTCTAAGCTAAGCGTCCATTTTATGTATCTTACTTGTATCTTTTCGATTTCGGCTCTCTCCTTAAAGCCCCATAGTTCTACCCCATACATCAGTACACCGAGTACTAAAGTCTGTCTTAAATTTCCTCTCTCCTATTCCCCATACCTGGTTCAGTGTCACGTTTGCCTTCTTTATCCTTTCCTTTATGTGTCCAGCCATGTTACCGTTCCTCTGAAATCTTATTTCCAAGTAATTAAATTCCTTGACTTCTTCCACCGTTTTGCTTTTCCATCCCCAATCTACTTTTTTCGCTCTACCTCCCCCACCCCTGAAAATCATTACCTTCGTCTTTCCCATCTTTTCCCAAATTTCCTAGTAGCTAAATGCTTAAGCTATCCTGATTTATGAGATGGTCCTTTCCACATTTTCCGCTTATTTTTCATTATTCTGCAATGTTTCCACAGGAGAGCCAAAATTTCCAGCAATTTTCACGTAACAATCTTAAGAAAAGAAGCAGTCTCTAAAATTCGTTCGAATTCGAACTGTTTCCAACGAAAAGGATCACCGGCGAATTTTCGAACGAACTAGCAACAGCGAGAGCTGACGTGATAATAAACCGCGATAATCAGCATTCGCCGTGTTTACACAGCCAGTTCATAGTCGGGCGAGTCTTTATCTCCTGCGATTCGTCGGATTCCAGGGCGCCGCGCCGCGTCTCCCATCCCTCGCTGCTTCCTTCCGCGGGATCGCGGCGAAATTTAAATAGAACTCAAGATTAACACAGACGAGACTGTGAATTCTTAGCTGGCGGCATTGTTTAAATTCTCCAGGATCCTCGGTTCGCTTGGACTGGATCAGGATCAATTTTCCCAGAGTCGATTCGGTTAACTTCAACTGCGTATATAGCCTTGCCAGCTCATCCTTCCAGACTTTCATCCCTCCCTTTTTCAATCTTCTCCCCTTTCTCGAGGAAGGGGGATGGGGGACGGTGTCAGCTTTTCGCGGAGAGAAACCCTGGAGGACTTAGCGAAAACTTGTCCTAGAGATATTCCCAACCAGCAGTTACCTTCGTTTCTCTCGCTTCCTTTTCTCTCCCTCTCTCTCTCTCTCTCTCTCTCTCTCCCTCTCTCTCTCTCTCTCTAGTTCGTTCTTTTATACATATATACGCGACGTGATTTCATCTTTGTCGTTCTCGTTAACACGAGATGCGACTGTCTCAATCGGACGAGCTCTGGGAGCTGCGAACGAACGCCCCCATTTCCGAAGGCCGTCGCCGGACGACGAACCATCGACGAGGACGGGGTGAGCCGCTTCGAGTCTCTCGGGTCGGAATTACTAGCCTTAGGCCGCGTTCATAATCGCTGCTTTCCTTCGTAGAGGGGTTACTTGATCTTAGAAATTGGTCCTGGTGTTTGGCCCTCCTCTCTGGCGAGATATCGCGTTGGATCTCGATGTTCGAGAGTGCGAAAGTTTAAATTGAGATTGTAGAGGGTGGTTGAGGGATGATTGACGCGTTAGAACCACGAATTTTAAGGCACGCGTAAAACTATCGCGAGTTGCTCTCGAGAGTGAAATTTATCGGTGTACACTGTGTCGATAGTGCTGGCAAAGTGCAAACACAATCTGAGAGTACTCTCGAGAGCAACTATTCTAAGAAACTTTTAGACGTACTTACATGCACCCTTACACTTAGAAGAGGAATCTGATATAGATGTCAAAGAATAGGAAAAAATTTCGAATTTAACTGGACTGGAAAGAGTTAATCGTTACTAGATGTTCTTCGTGTGTCGAGGGTGCTTAGAAGAATTTCTTTTGGACACCTGTGTAATCACAAATGCGTACCAAAGGCATTACTTCAGATACTTATTCCCATTTAATTATCTACGGGCTTGTAATTTTCTACTTTGAAAAGATACATTCACAATTACAGAAATTTCATGAAAGTTATTACAATGCAAAGTTTTCGGTTCCAACACCCTTGCTATCATACAAAAACACGTCAAAAGTATAATTCTCCCTTCCCTAAAACCTTCCACCAGAAACACGCATCCTTAAGCTCCGTCCACAACGAAATCAACCCTTGATCACCCGAAAATCTTTGAAACGCCGTGCAAAGAGAATACAACGAAATTCGAACCATCCTGTCAAATAAAAATCATCCTAAGATTTATCGTTCGAATGTGAAACGAGGATGAGACTTTGGAACGGAAAGCATGCGCGAAACCGGTCGTCTTTCCTTTGTGACGTCACGACGGATCGCGCAGGAGTAATATAGGACTGGTGCCAGGATGCACGGCTTTAAATTGATCCTGCCGTGGGTAAGGTGGCGGAGGGGGTGCCGAGAGGGAGGAAAGGTTGTGTAGCAGAGAGGCAGTGGTTGAAGATGCGCACGTGTGGTCTGTGCACGTCGGCCGGATCACCCCGTTTTCCCGATGGCTAGTTCGTCGTCTGATCGACCTTCGGAATCGAGGACACGTATTACATTGCGACTAAGGGGCGGAAAAGGACATCACTGACGTACGAAGACGGACGATATTCTTGAATAAAAAAAGACGAGACCGAGGATGCGTGCGTGTGTATCGATGGAGATTGTCTCGCGATAGAGTTACCTTGGCCAGCACATTTCGAGCCGATTTTTCGTCTATCCAGAAAGAAAGAGAGAGCCTTGCTCGGAGTTATATCCGAGTGGTATACATATTTCATGAGCTGAGAGATTCGAGAGAGATTCACGTTTCGCTTTTTTAAACAATTCAGTTTTGTTTGTATGATTTAGGTATTTAAATACATTGGTCGATAATAATCAAGGTTAAGGTAGGCTTTCTCTTTTAAATAAAAAATCTGGTGAAAAGTGAGATAAGAATGTGGAAGGTCGTTGAACGAGGGGAATACTTGAAAGTATCAATTGTAACGTGATTTTGAAATATTTTTACTCGGGAAAGAAAATTCTGCATCCATAGTGTTTCGACAAAAGAAAATTGCAGTTGCTTTTTCGAATGAATTAAATGTAATTTAGTAGGTACATTAGTAATAATCAGGGTTGGAGTACCTGTATCTCTCTTTTTTTTTTTTCAAACACAATCTGATAGGAAATATAATAAAAATGTCAGAGGTCGTTGAACTCGTGAAATGTTTGGAAACATCAGTTGTAACGTGATTTTTATATATTTTCACTCGAAAAGGAAAATTCTGAAAGAAGAAGAAAAATTACAGTTGCTTCTCCGAATGAATTAAATATAATTCATTAGGTACATTAGTAATAATCAGGATTGAAGTATATCTTTTTGCAAACAAAATCTGGGAAAAAATTAAATAAGAATGTCAAAGGTCGTTGAACTGGTGAAATGTTTGAAAACATCAATTGCAACGTGATTGTTAATATTTTCACTGAGAAAAAAAGAAGCGTGTACCGATCCAGTGTTTGAAAAGAAAGAAGTGTCACTCGCTTCTTTGGATGCTCGCCGCCCTTTTCGGAAACGTTTACGCGGAATTCGTAGCCCGCGCGACCTCCGGATGGAAATTGCAGAGGCCCCGGCTAATCATCCGTGCTCTCGACCCCGTTCGTCTCGGTGAGCACGGACAAACGCCGGAAAATCTTCCCCCCAATCGTTGAAATGAGCTCTAATTTTCGAATACGCCTTGAAACGTTCGCGGCGGGCGTTCGAAAACGTTCTGGAATCACGCTAAGCGAGATTCTTCGCGTTAACCTTGAACGAAGCACCGCTCTTAAAGGATAAGTGCTATGATGGTAATGGCGAGTCATTGGAGAAGAAAATGGTTCCTGAACCATTTGTATCGAATATTTAATACGTACTTGGGATTATCACGGAATTATCGGAGTGTTTCTAATTTTCATATTTTCTTGAATGTCAGTAAGGAGAAACGAGGATTTCGAATTTTCGATCTCTCTAAAAATAAAACTTTGCAGTATTTAATTTCTTGGTAAATGAAGACTTCGAATTGTTAATTTTGTACGAGGTGGTCTAATGAACTTTACTCAAATCAGGATGTCGTGCAAAGTAGTTTATTTCGGACTCTTCGGCGTCCGTCTATTACCGAAGCTAAGAACCGACTCCCGTCGAATGGCAGACTACGGGTCTGGTGTTTGTCACTCGCCAAGAGGCGCAGGCCAAGCCATGAACCGTCCCAGAATGCCTACAATTTATTGGTAAACAAAGATTTCGAATTTTCAACTTCTTAGTAAATCGATGAATAAGGATTTCGAGTTTTTAATTTCTCGATAAATAAAACTTTTCAATTTTTAATTTCTTGGTAAATGAAGATTTCGAATTTGTCAATATCTCAGTAAATTAAATAATCTTGATAAATAAAGATTTCGAGTTTTGAATTACTTAACAAATCGTTCGTTACGTTACTGTTAGAAAAGTCCAAAAAGCGAAGGCTTGAGTGGGCCATGTGCAGTCCTCTGCTGCGTTTCCCCCTCCTAGGGATAGTTCTGCCTCAAGGCTAAGGAAGGCCATATTGCCAAGGGGGTCCTCTTGACTAGTTTTTTCAGGAAGGACAGAATTGTATCAGCACTCGTGCAGTATAGTTCAAAATACAAGGATTCACTCTCTTTAACCGCCCACGTTTATATTTTATTCCACCGCTCACCACCGTTATCCTGACCGTTTTTACCTTACATTACTTTCGTTCATTTTCATTTTCACACAAATATTTCAAAGTTAGCGTAACAACATTGCGGTATTTTAGAATATAGTATGTTCTTTAAAACACGTTCCAACTTTTCCCAAACTATAGAAAATGCTACTAATTGCCGTGACTAAATCCCATTACCGCCTCGATTTTATATCTCGCTTAACACCGCCTCTGGTGACAGTTAATTTCACCTGGAATTGACACCTTCCACCGTTCCGACAGTCGCAAAAACCGACGGTAGAAAATCACCGGCTAATTGTCCGGAGAGCGAGCAAAGCCGTCTTTAATAATCGCTCGGTTGCGCGATCGGCTTCCATTGGAATTGTGAAGAATGGAGGAACAACAATTTCCCCGCTTTCACTGTAACGTAGAATCGTTCGATTTCTAAACGTTCAACAATCCTCCCGTATTTTCCCCCTTTTTCGCCCGGTAACCACAACTTGTGAATCTCGAAACGTTCATTTTTCTAAAAAAAAAAAAAAAAGAAAATAAAGAGAACTGAAATTACCAAGTGCATTCGACGGACGGCGGAACTTAGTTTCGTTTTGAATACAGAAACGAGCGTACAGTCGCGCGACAGATCGTTTAACGGTCGATTAAATCGCGGATGCACGGATGAATCGAAAAAAAAAAAAAAATCCCGTTGTTTCACCGCGAGTGGGCTTCACGCGTGGAAGAATCGCGAAATCGCGTGGCAACTAATTCAGGACACACCCTATGTGTGTATCGTAACACCGTCGCTAATTCATCCGTGTTCTCGACCTGGTTCGTCTCGTTGAACACGAACACGCGTTAGACTGTCTTTGCGGCTTCGATCGTGATTATTAGAATAAGTTACGCCGCGCGGAAACGCGTCCGCCGTGGCAACTTGCTTCTCGATGCTCTCCGCGCGACGATCATCCCTTCGAGGATCTGTTTCTTCGTTGTAACATTGGGTATTCTACGGTGAATTGCAGAATTGATACACGGTGGGGTTTATGACGATTGAAAGAAGTAGAACAGACAGTTGTAATTTCTGAAGTAAGTAAATTATACTTCGTACAAAGTGACATATTATAAAATTAACACCGCAATTTTCATTTTCTTCGCGAAGTTCAGTTCTACAATTTTTGCTTTCGTTAAATTCGCTTGATAAATATTTCACTGCTTTTCGAAACATATTTACAGATATCAAATAAATAATTTAAACGTGGAAATTGAACTGTCAGATTAACGTGAGATCAGTACACGTAAAAAATTTTTGAATTTATAAATACTGCAAATTGCGAAAGTATATTGATAATAATAGCAGAGACACGTAAAACTCGAACGAAACCTGAAATCCCACGAGCTGCAGGAAAAACGTTCCCACCCCTTCTTCCGCCGGTGTCCAATTTGCAATTTAACTCGGAATTTCGAGTAACGAAAGTAAAGTTGGCAAACATTTGCGCGCGTGGCGCTTTGAACTTTCACCGCCCATCGTGTGTCGAGAGATCGGCTCTAGAGGGGAAAATCTGCTTGCACGGCAAAAGGAGAAGCAGAGGTGGAGGGAGGAACACTGTGAATCGTTGGTTCAGCCCGGTATATGTATCGAGTTATAAATTTTGCGGTCTGCCCTCAGTGGCAGAGAAACAGAGGCAGGCAGGCTCATGGTTATTTCACTCCGGTCGAGCGATCGGCTAAAGCGGCTTTCCAACCCCATCTCTCTCTCGGTAAAATCATATGTCCCCGATTACGAAGGTCCCCAGGCCGTTGAACCATCGAGGACGGGGTGAACTGCTTTTTCCCGGAGATATATCCGACTTTTAGGTCACAGTCAGAGAGTCGAAGAGTTGCTGTCTCGACTCGACTCGCGGCCGTTTCTCGTCGATTAATCGTCACTGATTCCGATCGTTTGTTCGATTATTGCCCGATCGTTGCCTCCGCGCGAGCCGCCTGCTACGTAAGACGTTTCACAGTGAAACGAGCAGGATTCTTTTTATTGGATTTTCATGGCGTACCGTCACGGTAATTCGATTTTTGTTTCTACAGTTCGTTCCACGGGATTATATGGGATGTCTCTCTCTCCGGTGTGTTATCGACGTTTCGTTGGATTTTGTACTGGTTCGTGCGATGGATCTGTGGTAATTGAACTGGAACCTTGGTTATCGTTGTATCTAGTCGAGTAATCTTTATACTTTTTCCATTTTTATTTTATACTGTTTTGGTATTGTTTCCTTTTTTCTTTATGGGTATATTGAGTGCAGATCGGGTAGTTTAATCCTGGTATTGTGTATGGGTCTTTCTCGACCCATTGCGTTCTTATTTCTCTAAGAACCTCTGTTGGTATCAAAAAACGTAACGAAGTTACAGTTTCTGTTCTCTCGATACTATACTAAAAGTTTACTGTCTGGTTTAATATGGAGTTTTAATAGCAAAAATTTACTAAACATAAACGTCTAAGTATTAGGGATTTTTCAAGAGTTCAATTAAATTCCAATTCTGCCCTTAAACCACACTTACGCGATACTATTTTAACGTCAAATGCAATATTTCTACTAAAAAATCTTGAAAAAATTAAAAGGCATGAAAAACCTTGTTTTATCCACATAACGAAAGACGAGTACACCAACATTCCACCAATTTTTCTCCAAAAAAGTTAATATACCAATCGTCAAAGAACACTTCCACGCACCTTGACAAATCCCGAATAACCCCATGAAAGATTCGAAAAGAAAAATAATTCGTTTGCAATCATCGTGCGATTACACGAAAAGACACACAGTCGCGCAGAATATCGTAATCATGGTGTAAAGAAGAGCGCGTGTGTACATTCAGCCTAGGCAAAGGAAACAAAATGATCGGCTTATCAGAAAGAGCATTAAGCGTCGGTATTAGCTCGAAGAGTATCAACGACCGACAACGCGAGCTCTCTCGGTGAATTTTGTTCTGACCGGTTCATCGGCCTGTCCTTCGTATCTGGGCCGCTCCTATCCACCCATATCAGCCTCTTTATCATAATTCATGCTGGCCGAGTCGGTGCATTGTTAACGTGACGCGCGATCGCTCCGCTGTGTGTACGTGTGCAACAGCAGCAGGCAGGCAGGCAGGCAGCAGCAGTAACAGCGAGCATACAAGAGCCGCATAATTCAGATGAAAGTAAACTGCAGTCGAACGCTTTCGCAACGAGAGATACCGTAGGTGAGGCCTCGTTCATTCCCTGCCCGGTGTTAATTCTTCTTCAACCGACCACGGTACACACCTAGCTACCCAACTGCCCTCCACTTCCGGTTGCGCGAGACCCACGATCGAGAGCCACTTTTAGGCTAGCGTTCGTTCAAAGTAGCATTGGATAGGCTTGAAATTCGTGGGAACGAGATGTTTCAGTATTGCGATACTTTGCCTTGGAACGAGCCAGATTTGTAGCACAGTTTCTGGTCAAGAAATGAATTTTAGTTATAAATTTTGTTTCGTGATTTTTAGTCTAACATTGACTTGGATAAGTTTGCATTTCGTAGGAAGATATTTGAATATTATGAGTGTGGGGTGTTTGAGAAATTTTTTTGGTAAAGAAGGTTAATAGTTTTGTAACCCTTTGAAAACGATGAACTTGAATTCACTTATTTCAGATTCTCGAGTCAGACCATTTTCCTAAGCACCTCACTAATAATAACAATATGGATAGGTGTGCCAAAGCAGAAATTTGTAGCATCTGTTCCTCAGAAAAAAGGTACACAAAGTTGAAAACATTGATATCGATAAGATAGACC
>NW_017100710.1:49767-56721 GCF_001263275.1 Habropoda laboriosa | reverse complement strand
AAGCTACGTTTCATATAAATCCACGTACTTAAAAACCCCCGTGGTTCCGTCGTGGCAAAGATAGACGAAGAAGCAATCCCTATATACCCTTCCTTTGATCTTTAACTAAGCAACCTTCACGAACCTCGAACAATTTCATTTGGATTACCAGCACTATCTACTTGAACGACCTTCCAAAGTCAACATCCTTGAAATCATCCCGTCAAACAGCGAACGGTACTGTGCGTCGTCCATTAATCGAAGCTAAGCATGGTTTGTCCATAATCCACCCCTTGCATCTTTAATCGACTCCAGGGCCGCGCGACAGCCGAGAAAGCATGCGAGTTGCGCGCGGCTGAATGCACAGGTTGACTCGACCGGTTGAGTAAGCGAACGAACGAACGAACGAACGAACGAACGAACGGTGGCTTGGTCGCGCGCTCGCGAACACTCCACCAAGCGAATGAGTGAGTGAGTGAGTGAGCGAGCGAGCGAGCATGACGTCAGAGCACGGTTGCAGCGCCCTAGATTGAGGGAGGTCACCGTGTGCCAGGCCGACGGCCCGGCGAGGTCGTACCCTCGGTCTCTCCGCGGCGAGTACGCTTTTCGTCTAGTCGTTTCTAGGTTAGGTTGGGTTACGTCTCCAGAACGTGGGAGGCCGGCGTGTGCAGCCTCGGAAATCCGATACGTTGTCTACTCTGTGCCGGCCTCTAGGTCATCCAGGTATCCGAGGGGCCTCTCCTCGGCCACTCGAGCGCCGATTTACACAGCCACCATGCTCCACTTGCCACCCCTGCCCCCCATCTCGGATCCTCTGCACGGGGTTTTCGGGGATTGACGTATCGCGACGCTTGCCTCGGGGGAATCGGATGACTTTGAAATGCGTGGTAGAAGTTGCAAGAGAGTTTCAGCTTTTTCGGGGATTTCCGTGGTAACATTTTGGTTGGAGTTTGGTTAGGTTGGTAAGAGAAGGAGAGATGGCTGGGGGAGAAGGAAATGGTTTTTTGATGGTCTTGGTGTGAATTTGGTTGAATAAGTTTTTATCAAATTTCGAGGTTAGTTTGAGGAAAGAAAAGGCAATTAGGATGGTGATGTGTGGTTTTGGTATGAATTCGAGTAACTTTTTGATCAAATTTGGAGGTTAGTCTGAGGAAGAACTACTGAATTTTTTGTATGGAATTTGGAGGTTAGTCTGGGGAAAAGCTAGTGAATTTCTCCTATAAAATTTGGAGGTTAGTCTGAGGAAGGAAAATGCAATTAGAATAATGACGTATGTAAGTATTTCGTTGATAATTCTATTATATTTCTGTTTAAGTAGTTTTTAATAAAGTTTGGAGGTTATGTTACCGGGGGATGTACAGGACACTCAGACCGATGGAAGAAATCCGTTTGATTCCAAGTGTCGTTGGTTCATTATGAAAATAATGTAAGAAAATATCTCATTAGTGACCGTGGTAAATTTATTCGGGTGATTTTTAAGAAGATTTAGAGGTTATGTTGGTAAAAAGTGGAAAGATTACGTATGTACGTATAAATTTGTTTAGGGTATTTTTATTAAAATTTTTAGGTTAAATTGTAAATATATTATCGATGATTACAATACATACCGAATTATTTATTCATTTATAACGGCGATGTATCTAAATTTTCCATTCTATGCAACATTTTACTTACAAATCAATGGTTTCGTATATCCGTTTTCAATACCGCATCCTACGTGGTAAAATTTATTCTTTTCTAAGAATCAGAATTCTTACATCTTTAGGCTATATTGGTACGTGTCACCGGCGTTAGAACGGTACCCTCAGTTATATACCATTGACATCCGACACACTAGCTGTCAATATGTTGACAGCGGTTTAATAATAGTAACTTGCACATGTTGTTCGAGAAGTAATGACCTCAACCTACCATTTGTCTAAGGATAGACACTTCAAGATCGATCGTCACTTTCTCTGAAGTATCGAACCGAGTCAAACTGTCAGATTATCAACAATTCTCGTTACTTGTCACTTTCATTATCGAACGAAATATTTGTTTCCTTCGTCGACCAACAATTTCGATAAACTAAATGTCCTCGCTGAACGTCGTCGAACAACTCAACCGACATCGAACCATCTGAAGTCACCGGTGAAACGAAAAAAAAAGAAGAAAAAAAGAAAAAGAATCTATCAATAACGAATCATATCGTATGAGGGTCGAGGCGTACTTTTGCATGGAAGGAAACTCGGCGCAGAATGAGAAAAGAGGTACAAGGTGCTTCGTTTACGCTAGACGCGAGAGAGATGATCGATTTCTTCTTCTATCGAGCGTGTTCCCACAGAACAGAGGCGAAGTTTGTGTCTGGATAGGTGTAAATTCAAGGATATTCGGCGTTCCATGTAATAACCCACATAGTCTCGATTTGCATACGCGCTCTATTCATGCGCGGTCTCTACTCACTGGACTGTGAATCAAATGACTTATAGCGCAATCACGCGGCCGGGCGCCATGCGATAATCTGTCGATAAAACGAGACAGCCGTGTTTTTTTTTCCCCTTTTTTTTTTTCACGTGCGTTCCAACCTCCCGATTTCATTAGCGGCTGATTCAGATCGACGCGACGGACAGCTTTTTTTTCTTCTTCTCGCTATCCCCCTTTTGCCTTGTCGGTGTCGACAACTTGTTCAGCGACACGTGTATCGTCATCGATGATCGAGACTCGAGGATATCTGATCGCAACCCCCTATGAATATTCTATTGTCTCATTTGCAATTGTCAGCCGAGAGGTAAGCACGTTTTATTGTAAGCTTCGCGGATTGCCTTTTGAAGTCTGCGTTAGGACGTGAGATATGAAAATGACGAGATTACGAGGTTAGATTTCATTTTTACCTTTTCTTTGTAATGGTGTACTTAGGGGATGGGTTTGAAACTTGAAATGATGATTAAGGAGACTGTTTAGTTTTCTAAGAATTAAAAAAATATAATTTTATTGCTTTTGGTGGTTATTGGGGTGCGTTTATATTGTTAGAGATTTTATTGCAAATAAATTTATTATTGTTTTTTTTTTAAGTGAGTATTTCTGTGAATTTTTCTGGAAATTTTATCAGTTTGTGACCTTAAATTGTACAAAAATAACCACGGCATGCGGCTTAAACGTGTAGTAAAGGAAGTCTCTTATGACGTCATTGGGAACCGAAGAGGTAGCCTTGAGCAATTGATTTTGGACAAAGAATAGACACAGCCCTCTTCCGTGAAAGTCTGACACACCGATAAAAATCATTTTATTATCATATACTTATTTTAAACAAATTTACCACTGTTAAAAATCGAAATTTGAAGCAAGTTGTGCGGAACAATGTTATCAAACGTTCGTTAAAAATTTACATTTATCCCGTTGGAAACATTCGTACCCGTTCTTTCTCGGAATAGTGACACTTCTATCGTAGAACTCCCACAAGTGATAGAACTAAAAATTTGGTTGGTATTCGTCAGGTCGGAAGGGAACCAGTCCGCGAATCGACGCAAGAATCCGAAAGAGGAGTCGTTTAACCGAGCAACAGACTTGCGAGTCGTAAATCATATCGGAATCATACTCTATCTGAAATCACTATCGGGGGTGTCTGCATGGCTCTAGTCACGTACGTAGAGCAGCGTGGCGTAAAAAGCACGTAGACGAAGGGGCACGTGCCAAAGCTTGAAATAGAGAGAAAAGCTCGAGAAAAAGAGAGAGAAGGAGGCACAGAGTGAAGAGGAGAGGAAGAGACAATGAGGGGGGAGAGAGACGCAGGAAAATAACGAGAGAGAGGAGATACACAGGGAGACTGTGAGAAATAGGAGAGACTCAGAGAAGAAGGAGAGACAGAGAGAGAGAGGAGAGACAGTAAGATGGAAGAGTGAGGGAGAGGGCCGGCGATTCGCAGATATGCTCACTATCTGGTGCGCGCGAGCATGCTCGCTCCCCGTGAAGCCGGTGAACAATGACACACCGTCTCGGGACGATCCATTTGCGACGACGGTGTGTCCCTCACCTATATTTAGGACAATGTAGGATATCGGCCTGTGGACTTCCGTGACCCCGACCAACACCGTTCTAACGTACTCGCGACACACATCGGCCAAATTGCGGCCTCCCGAAGCGTTAGGCTAGATCAGCGATCGAGATCCACTGTATCTACACTCTCGTTCATCGCTATTAAGACACTTACTAAATCTGAAGCAAACTTAAACTCTCACCTTTCCTTTTAAACAAGAGAAAAGAAAAACTCGTCACTTTGTAACAAAACCACCCCTCTATCTCGCAATTTCTTAAAAAAGAAACAAATAGGACCAATTCTCCAGCGGCTGGTAATTACCCCATTTCGAAATCGCGGCGCTGGAAATTCGAAATTGCCATTAAATTGGTTGTCGGTCGGAAAAACTAGTGGAAGAGGCGGCAGTGATGGAGGAGGGGATTAAGGGAAGCGGAGGACGAGAGAGGCAAACGGCGGTGGCTTCGCGATGGCCTGAGCGCGGCGGTGGCGGCGAGAGGGTGGCGGAGGAGGTGGCTGACGGTGGCACGAGGGGCGAGAGAAGGAGGAGGGGGGGCTTCTGTCAGTGGAACAACGTACCGCCATGAACCCGCGACGACTCTGTGCACCGCGGAATCGCGTATCACGCGCGTCAAGTGCAACGATGCATTCACTGCAGATGCATGCCTACGGTCACTCTCGTGGCAACGTGCATACGCGCGTGCACGCCTAGGCTATACCGGGTGTCCGAGACAGCGCGAACAACCTCTGAATCCTCGTCAGCCACGATAACAGAGACTGCGTTTATTTCGACGTTTATGGAGATTTCTCTCGTTCCTTTTCTTTTCTTCTTCTTTGCTATTGTTCCATCCGTGCGAAAAATGATGCGCGGTTAGTCACACGTAATTGGTAATTATGGTGTGCGAATGAACGATCAAGGGCGTTGAGTGTTTTAAAGGGATTGTTCGTTGGAATTAGGGATTTTCGTGGAACTTTTGTTCACAAACGATTAACACGATTTTTTGCATTGCAACTTCCATCATTTTATATCATTCTTCTCCAAAATTACCGGAATCTTTGCTTTTATTAACCCTTTGATTTACAATTTCGAAAATACATTTCTTTCATAGCAAAGTCACGTCTCTACTTACACTACAGTAAATCTAGCATTCCTCGATTAAAAGTATCACATTTTCTACAATCTTGATGTATCCTTAGAATACGATTTAAAAAAAATTACACGGTTCCATTTAAAAAACTCGAAGTATTTTTGCCTTCTCTGTAAAAAAGAAACCTTTTTGGAAATGTTTAGGTAGACGCTTATTTACAATTACCTACGTTTACTAACCCTTTGGCTACGGCAAATTTTAGTACACAACGCGCGTGGCAAATTCAAATATTCCACAACGGCCGCAAACTTTCTTCTTTAGCCGTGTCATTTTAAAATTTGTTTCACTGAATTAACGTGGAAGAGTGCAGAGCTTGAATTGATATAGAAGTGCGCCAAAAGGCTCCAATAGCACGATACGTACAAATTTTCAGAGCGCCCATAGGCGCCAATAGCCTTTGCAATTTTGCACCGCAATCTCCGTAGACAGCAAAGAAGCACAGAACTACACAATCTTTTCCCCAAAATTCCACGAATCTCTGAAACAAGAATTACTCAACCGACTTACACCCACGTTACACAGAATCGTGTGTAAAATCGTCAGCGAGCACGTTCGGCAGGAGCGAAAGGTCAATGTTAGTCGTCACGATGTCGCGTTTGACGTCACCGCGAATTAATCGCGAACGAGTTGTCGCGGAGTGCAATTAACGCGTCGAGGGAGAACAAACGAAGCTGAAGGATGGAGAGGGAGAGGAGTATAGGTAAGGTGGGAGGAGGAGGGTCGATAGAGTAATTCCAGGTGAAAAAACGACGAGAAATACCGATGACGCTGAGCGAACACGAGGTATAACACACGATTGTGTTCCAAGTGCAACGTTCACCGAGCGCTTCAAGGTTCCGTCGAAGAGAAGGCGCACTCTTAAAACGCTTCTGATCGGTATCGACGAAAAAGTATTACGCTCTCAAGTACGTGTAGACGCGGGCATATATGACAGCTAGCAGGATATATTCATCCCACGGTCCTGTGGAAGGACTTGCCTGCACTTGTCGTTCATCGCGGCATTTAAATGTTATATCCTTCCATATAACGACTGGAAGCTATGTTTTCGAGACTATTTTTAGATGGTTATATGAACAATGGAGTTTGCGTATTGATCGAGGCTGGGGGATTTAAGTAGGATATTACGTACTCGCTTTCGTACTGAATCACTCTGTCTCTCTGTTACTTTCGTAGTAAGATCACGTGGATCAATCTCTGGCAGAATTAAAAGGGGTTAGAAAGGCGTATCTTGCTAATGTCGTGTTTGCCAACTTTAGGTGCCTTTTTCTTGGGTGTCGTTGGAGATACTTGGTAGAAATGTTTCGTACGTGTTTCTCGGTCGTTTTTCTGTGTGTTGCTTTCGGAATGAAAAATGTAATTTTTGAAAAAACAAATTTCTTTCCTTTTAATTTTTCGATAAGAAAATGTCGAATGACAAAGGGTACGTGTAAATTGTTTTACGTGGTTGAATTATGGTTTCCATATCTTTACGGAAAATGTTGACCGTTCATTTTTTCTACGATGACAAATTTGCGTTGCACGAGGCATTGCAATTTTCCTACTGAAATAGGTGAAATCATTGCCGAATGGAAGTGGAGAAATATGCAACAATATGGGAGAAAAAGATACGCGATCGTCATTTCTGAAAAATTTTCTCTTCATCTGATTTTACTAAATGAATTACAGAGAATGACATTTTTTTCTCAAAAAGTGGTTCCTTTCAGCTAAATGCATTTTCGACCAGAAAAGATTCTAGTGAGATATATTAAAATATTGAAATACTTAATTATTATATAAAATATTATATTATATTAAAATTTTTGTCGATTCGTCAACATT
>NW_017100710.1:37800-40118 GCF_001263275.1 Habropoda laboriosa | reverse complement strand
TTATATTAAAATTCTTGTCGATTCGTCAACATTTCACCTTGGTCATCCACTTTAGCCAAACTTTAAATAGCCTTCTTCGAATTTATCTTCTCCACGTCAGATCTGAATTTTCATTCTTACACTCTCGACGATACACGTATCTACTATTCGAGATGGAGAACAATTTCAATTTCCTCTGTATCTGTACAAGTCGAGCGAATTAGAAGCGAGAAATGCGGTACGGATTTCTCGGTGAATTTTTCGCTTCTTGCGTGATTTTCCGAAGGCCGGGCGTATCGGCGCGAATCGATACACCGAAATACTCTAAGCGATAATCGTCTCGGCGCGATCTACGAATCCGCCAGTTTGCAATTCTCGAAAGTGTAGGTTCTCGCGTAATCTGCGGCCTGTATCTGTTTAAAGTGGCAAATAATGCTCATTGTTCGCATGCGTCACGATCGATGCGCGATCAGCTCCGTTTCTAATAAACCCGACCACGCTCGTCCCTTTCCCTTATTACGCTCTACATACGGTGCTAGATGAACGTTGAGATTAGTCGGTGCGAGCTGAGGCGAACGAGCGAAACGCGTCTTGAGAAATCTTTCATTTGCGTTCCTGCCGCTCGAGCGCGGAAAAATCGATCGATATTGGGCGATCGAATAGTTTAACCCTTTCACTGGGAAATATCGATTCTCAGTGCCATCGATCGAATGTCTTAACCCTTTCATTGAGAAATATCGATTCAATATTAAAAGTTAGAAGGATAATGGAAAAATCGATCGATATTGAGCGATTGAATATTTCAACCCTTTCACCGGGGAACATCGATTCGATATTAAAAATTAGAAAAATAATAGAAAAATCGACCGATATCGGGCGATTGAGAAATTAATTATTCGCACTCTTCATTCTCCAATTTCTTTCTGCACCCTGTGTCATTTTTATCATACACGATACTCGATTAGAAAATCTAAAACTGAAGTGAAATTATACAAATCTGCAGAATGAAGTAACGGTTATTCGAAATCGCGAAAAGTTTATATTGGAAATGGGTTATGAAAAGAAATAGTCTTTGAACTTTGTATGTATGCTTTACGCTATTGAATCTTCTAAAGGACTGTTTTTGGGCACCCAAAAGGAAAGTTGGGGTCCCCTAGGAACTGTTTACGTTATGGTATCGCATTGTGCAGTGCGTGACTCGAAGACGGACACCAGATGCATCTGGTGCAGGTCTTAGTGCCTTTGTTTAAAACAACGCGGAGACATTTTTGTCCTCGCTTGAATTATTGCCATAGGGTGTTGTTAGAAATAATCCAACAGTTTACATTTATAGAATGAAGAAACGATCGCACCTGATGAAATCCTCCAGCTATGAAAATAACAGCTATTTTAAGCGATAGTCAGAGACGAATTTAGAATGTGTCGTCGGTTTGGTATTTACCCCGCGATGGAAGACAATGACTAAGGTGTGCGGCTGTTTTATAAAACGTTACCCAGCCAGATCGGCGAATAACCTATTCGTTGGTGAACACACAGCCGCGAGATAATGGACGGTGGTCGTGTAACGCACCGATTTCACCATAAACCGGGCCCGATATTTCTGCCAGACGGTAGCCTTACCTACCGTAATTTGTCGCTGCCTCAGCCGCTTAGCGTTTCGCTCGGTTATTATCGTCGATTGCGCCGTTTACTCGGTCGATGTGCCGCAACTGCTGCGGCAGGTGTCTTTTCACGATCGAGCATTATTTTTTGAGAAACGAAACGCGAATAGGAAACTCGATGGGCGAAAAGATATCGCGGATACTTGACGCTTTCGAGAGAAGGCTGTCAGTGCCGTTGGATTTTTGTCTTTTTTTCTTCGTTAGTGAGACTTTAAGGCACGTCGGAGTCTCGCGGTGCGTGTAAAATTGATCTTTTTTGTTGGTTAGTAAGATTCATAAATTTGAGAAGATGTTAAATTTGGAAATATTGCAGTGGTGCGTGTGGAAATTGTTAAATAAGAGATGGTGGTTTTCGAAATTTTTATTATTCATACTTGCAGTCCTTTCGATGTGAAGCCTTTAATTATAATTCTGGAGACACCGATGTTCACCGTTTCTATGAATTTTACATTGTTTCTTCATCAGCGATAGCAGGTATCAATGACTTTTCCTAGATATTTTCGTTCGTAATTTTGTGAAAAATAGAAAGGAGCAGGTTTAAATTATAAAAAATACAGTACACAGTTTCTCAGATGTAACGCAGAATTTTCTCTAATTGTAAGACTTTAAAAATCTTCAATTTTTCCTCTCAGATTTCAAATTCAGAAATTTAAATTACACTTGTTCAATTTTATCGGC
>NW_017100710.1:10762-37726 GCF_001263275.1 Habropoda laboriosa | reverse complement strand
TTGCTGCGATTGAAAGCAGTTAGTTCAATTAGAACGAGACTTTTGCAATTGTACTTACCGTGGTAATTGGCATTATTAAAAAGGTTAAAAGTTCAGAATGAATAAGGTATATACCAGAAGTGAAGTACAGAGGAGATAGTCGAGCACGTAGAACAAGGTAGTAGCCGGAGCGATATCCTCAGCGAAGAAGTGATGCAGGTCAGTGGCTTACTCCTACGCAGATGCATCCACACATGTAGACAGACTTGCAAGCGTGTGCATCGTGCGATAACAGCCGGTCGGGAAAAAGTCGAACGTTGCTCCTTCGAGATACAGCTCGAAATGCACACATTGGATGGCTGCGGAACAAAGAATCTCTGAACGATAAAACCGAGCTGAGACGATGCGCCCGAACAATCGTTCGACTTACCCGGACAATTGATTATTCATTATTCCATATAGACAACTGGTGGATCAACTAATTAAGTTTAACCCCTTCGCTGTGACATTCTTGAGAGGAGAAATGCTCGCTGTGGTACTTGGATGAAGTAACAATTACTCAAGGCTGATATAAAAATAAAGATAGGACTGAAAAGTAAGTGTTCGTGATGACGTTCGTGATGTCGACGAATCGTTCAACTTACCAGGCAATTGGTAGATTAATTAATTAAATTTAACCCTTTCACCGTGGAATTCTTGAGAGAAAAAATGCTTGCTGTGGTTATTCACGCCGATATAAAAATAAAGATACGATTGAAACTCAAGTGTTCGTGATAGTCAAATTTTGCATGATTTTCAGTCATATAGACGGTTCGTAGATTAATTAATTAAATTTAATGCTTTCGCTGCTACACGCTTGACACGGAAAGTGTGTGAAAATAAGTGTGACCATAGAAAGAAAAGTATACGTATGATTGAAAATAAACTATCTCATGATAGTTAAATGTGTTCGGTGCATTCTGGTGTCGTCAACTATTTTACCTGTGAATGCACTCTGCGTAAACGAACGACCACCTTTCGACAGGGTTAAACTTTATTTCACCCCGTTTTTGCACGATCGTTGGAAAGCTATAAATTCGAGAAATTTCAGGGCTCAATCCTAACATCGTTTAAAAAATCACGAAATTCTTATTCGAAAACAATTTTCTATTTTATTAAAGAATCGCTCTAATATCGCAACGGTAGCGCGAATCTCAGCACTTTTTAAAAAGTGTCGTTTTGTGAAATAATTGCTCCAATATCGCAACAGCAGCGCGAATTCTAGCGCTTTCCAAGGGGAGAATTATCTAAGACGATGCGTTCAGAGATTGATGGCTCGTGTTGTAATTTTACCATGGACTTTTTCTATAGGAAATGAGTATTGAAGAGAAAACCGGCGTTATGAGGCACTAAGTATAAGGCTGTTTCTCGGGTAGAATTGCACGGAAGGATTTTAAGGTGACGCAACAAATTGCAATCGCGATAGAAAGTTATTACTTTTCTATGACTTTCTAACTGCGCCCACGATGATCGTTGTGTGTCGCGATCGTGCACACGCAGCACCGATCGACTGTAGTTTAGCTTTGTCTGGTTGCGATACGGACGGCCATTTGCCCGATCTCTCGGTTTTATCCGTTCTTAAATCACCGTTACCGTGCACTGTTATGCTGATCTTTATTTCTACAGGTTAACTCGTGCTCGTCTCTTAACAGGGGAGTCCCAATCAACGAGCGCAAATTCACGCGAAAGTTTGTTAGTATTTTCTTCGGAAACTACGCGGTGGATTTTTTTTTTGAAATTTTTAGGTTAGGTTCGCTCTTATTGTTTATTCTTATGGACTAAAGAATGAACGATTAGTAGGCAAAAATGAAAGTTTATTCGAGGAATTATTTACGTATTTGTCGGGCAGTGTTTTTCAAAAGTTGACTTTCTGTTGAAGGTTCTGTTCTTTAGGGAATAAATAGAACGAATCTCGTGGAGGTTTGACGAAAAAAGTTGGATTTTCGCGCTATTTTCTTCGTCTCATTGTGCGATTAAACGCGTTAAAGTGAACAGTTGCATTAGTTTCCGAGGTTCACTCGTTGAAGGAAGTATTTATGTAAATGTCTGCAAAGGTAGAAAGGTTATCATGAGCTGGTAGAGAAAAGGGAAAAGGTGGATTAAACGGAGTGACGCAGTGTGAAAGAATTCACGTTGGTCTTTGACCAACGATACGCCGCCATTCACCATTCTAACTCTCGGAGAATAATCATCGCGCGTCTGCATGAAACGCTTCTCCATTCAAAAAACAAAACCAGTTAATCTTCCGATTGAATATACATGAGGATCAATCATCTAATCGTCGACCAACGCTCTCGCAGTTACAACATTTTACCAACCCTAATCGGAATCCTTTCGTGCGTGGTAATTCAGTTTTTTTTCCTCTTCAGAAGATAGGGGGCAAAAAGAGGTAAATGTAAATTCAGATTAACGACTACCTTTTTTTTTTGTTTTTTAAGTTAAATATCAGAGATTTTTCACTGCGAAGCATCACCTTCGCGTACATATATAACACACGGGCGAGCAAAATCGATTAAGTCGTGAAATATAGCTTGCACATACAAGTTTTGTCACTTTTTACTTGTATTTATAAAATTGACCTAAATAATTTGCGAAAAATCACGTTTCCTCGCGCACGTTTCGTTATTTCCTCTTTCTCGAAAATAGAGAAGAACTTCTGTGACAAGAATTAAGGAAAGGTGCAATTTTAGTTGTTAAATTCGAAATATTTTCGACGACAAAATGTAGGAAAAGAAAGTAAATTGTTATTCACTCTTGTAGGATTAAATTGCAAATTGATGCAGAAATTGTAGTGGCAATCTACTTGTGTGTACAGCATAAATAATCTGCGCGCGCAAATAGAACTACGCTTGAACACCGAAGCAGTTAATCGCCATTTAACCGAAAGTCACAACCACCCTCTTCGTCGAAAAACGAAACAGAAATACAGAAGGACGGGAAATAAGGCATAGAAATAGATAAATATCAAATATAAAGGTACGATTAAATCGGGGAAGAGATTTATTCGTTTTAAGGATCGGTTAAATTTGAAAATTCATTTCTGAACCTATGATATTTTCAATAATAACGAAAGCTATCAAATTTCTTGTTGCTTCGTTGATTCTCCCGTTATAACGTCCAGTGAAATGATTACATCATTGTATAAAATTGATGCAATTGATTCTACGTAATATTTAACAATATTTCTCTAATATTTCATTTTTTGCATGCAATATATCCACTAGAGCAAGAGAAATTGAATTTCATAAGGAATTATGATTTTAATCGAATTGTATTTATTAATATTCACATTTATGCTTCCTTTCTCTAAAATTTCTCCGGCAAAAACATAGTATAAAAACTTTCTCAAAGTGTAACCGAGTAAGTAACAAAACTTCCCAGATTCTCAGTTTAATAATTGATTGCAGCAGAGTGAAAGACTGTAACAAAGAAGTTACGATACCTTCATAACCTGGCAATCTAGCCATTTTGAAATTCACCGTTCAATTTTTCAAACCCAACCATTCCCTCCAAAAACAGTTAACTTTTTTCCACGGTAAATTTTTGCAGGAATTTCTTTATCGATAGAGATCGACAAAGATCAGTAGAGACGATATTATCGACAGAGGTAGAAATTAACGTGATTTGTCTATAAACAGGGGTGAACAGAGATAGAAAGGACGAAAATGGTCCGTATTAGTTGGGAATTTCATCAGTGGGAATTGGAGGGTTAAATCCACACTCTGTGACGAAAAACGAAACAGAGTGACAGAGGGTGACAAGAGGGACATGGAAGGGGAGTAGGTAAAAATCAATCGGGCTGATCGCGCTCACCTGCACACGGCCATGGTACGTGACGAATGCATCGCGTATGCGATTCCGATGCAACGGCCTGGCTGTCCCAGTGAGCGGTCGTTCACCCTCGCTCCTCTCGGGCCGAGCTCCGAGCGAAACCGAGCGAGCGGGGGCGAGGAGCCGCCGCGAGGCCAGAAGAAAACCGAGGGGATTCTTTCCTCCGGGTTTAGCCTGGCTTTTGCATTTTTCTTCGCCGCTGCGCCGCTTTCGGGGGTGCGATACGAATAAACCGACCGTTCTTTCCTGGAGAGAGAAAGAGGGGAGGGGGGAGCAGGAGAGAGTGAGAGAGGGAGAGTGTTGAAGGGAGGGAGGACTCGAAATATTCTAGTAAAAGAGGGAGAGTGAGAGAGAGAGAGAGAGGAGAGCCGACCCCGCGCTCCAACCGAGGACGTTGCACTTTGACCGCGTCTAATATAAGACACGAGCTGATACGGGCGTGCGAGCGGAGGACGCGCGCCGCGATAACCACGGAGATGGTAATCGCACCGTTGCAAAGCAGAATCGCTGCTTTGGATTCTTCGGACCGAGCATGCGGTGCCTCGATCCTCCGCGGTAACAGAGATGGTGACGTTTAATGGGAGGTTCGAGGATTGTGGAAACTTTCTGTGTTAACCCTTTGCGGTCCTGTGTCCATAAGCTTTCTGCCTGGATACCTATGTAATTTGAGCAGCATTTCAAAGGATTTTTTTTTTCTTCCCAATGAGGTGAAGTGTTGGTGCAGAGAAATTAGTGGAGGAAATTATTAAAATTCCGATTTTTCGCGTACACAGAATTGTTTCAATTCTACTGGCAACAGCAAGCTCACCCCTTTTAGCAAACGGGAGCATAGATTAACTGGAGGAGGTCCGATTTTTGAGGATTCTAACGCTCGAATAAAACTCGTGCTCTTTGATCTTGATTCGCTACACGAAACACGTGAAATATGAAAAATATACGTAGGAAAATTTTGAAACGTTGTAACAATCCTCTGAAAGATTCATCAAGCGAAACGAGAAGCGCCGGAACGGGGTCACGTGATAACTGGGGAAAATCAGGCTCCTCTTGCAATCTGAAATCGCTTATACATTAACACCCGAAGTTGTACAATTTTGAAAAACGATTGATGTCGAAGTGAACTTGCGTTGCACGTTTATTCTCAGAATTTTCCGTTCTCACTGTCGATAATCTGTGATTTTTATCAGTACTTGAAATTTTGCATCGTTATCTGCGATGACATCGTGCCATTTTTAGATATTTTTCTGTTACAAAAAGATTCCAATTTTTATTTTTTTATAAATTATACTCGTAGAGAGATACAGTCTTCGGCTTCGCTTTATCGGAACAACTTGTCGTTCAAATTGTGGAAAATTCTTGACACAGTCTGACCCCGCTAGCTAATTTATGGCGACAAATTGTCCAACTAATCTTTTGTAATAAAATCAGCGTGGCACGATCTGACCCCAAGGTGAGGTCACTTTGTGTCACCCCGGAATGTACAACAATGCCGCAGCGCATAAACAAGGACAGCTGTTTAAAAAGGTTAAATAAAGTTGCACAAAGTACTGGAGTGCAGCACAAATGCGAGCTTCGGTTTACGCTATAAAGAGAGCTATCTACGTCCATTGAAAATGGAGGGAAATTCAAAAACCCCTGACGACAATAATACAAAATATGACATAAAATTTCACTTTTCGAACTTATTCGTTTAAACGCAGATAGCATTATGTCGGGAAGCAAAGGGATACCTTAATGAAAAATCAAAGTAGTTCTATAACGACAGATTTAATAATATTGATAATTTTTATAATAACAAATTTAAAGGAACCTGTCTATGTCTGAAATATCGATCTAAATTTCGGTACAAAAATTCGACACGAACTCACGGGACTGATAACACCAAAAAAGGGGGGATCCCGCGTGATGTATCGCATCTAGCGTAATTTTTCATAAAAAAGAAGAAAAGAAACTCTTTCGTCACGACGAAGCTGCTGTACAGCTTCGGTATCCTGATTTTTTTCGGGTTCACAATGAACGCGGACCCGGTGACCGAATTTTTCTTTTCTTTTTGTAGCGCGCACGCATTGCCCAGCGAGGACTAACCGAGCGTTGTGCAACAGCACGCCACTTTGCGCAAACTGACAATCGGTCGTCTCGCCACGAGAGGAATTCCACAACAATCTCGCCGATATTTGTTCATTTCTTCGTTTCTTCTTTTCTTCCCTCTCGTTCCCCTTTCGTTCGCGAAAATAGGGTGGTCGAAGAAGTGGAGTGTCCGCATTATCGTGACCTTGGCACGACGAAATTCGGCGACGAGGAGGTCGTCGTGTTGCGAAACCGGGGGAGAGTGGATTGATCGACGAGATTATTGCACCTACGTGCGGATTGCGAGATCGTGGCAAAATGATGGACGCATCCGCGTGCGTTATCGCAGGCCTCGTTCACACTGGACATTCGAAACTAACGCAAGTTTGTATTCTAAGTTTTTTTTTATACTCTCGTTTCCGTTGGCAGTTGCTCATTTGCAAAATTTTATATCTCGTTTAATATTATGGACACCGAATGGAGGATTGAAATAATTCTTATGGTGATACACTACCGGCCAAAAGTTTGGAATCACCTCCCAGTTTTCATCAATATTAAATCTGCTGCTAATTTCTTATAGATTTGAAGTTTATCTCAGTTCTACTTTTATCAATTTATCTCATACCAATTGATTCAAATGATAAAAAATTCTCAAAGTCGCTGACTTTTTTCTGGAAATTTTTCTGTAAATTGCGATGCTCAGTGATTCCAAACTTTTGGCCGGTAGTGTGTGTTGTTTTGTGTTAAATGGATCGATCAATTTTTGAGTTGTAATTTCGGCAACTTCGTTTCTATTTTTTATTCGAGTCATAAATATAGCTTCTCGTTTGATTGTTTCCTATTGTCAAAGAAAGCGTTCACCCCTGAAACGACAATTTGTTTTGTCTAATATATTACACTTCTTAGAGTAAGCAAAATTAAGCAGAACAAGGTGTCTTTTAGTTAAATTTCTTTCGTATTTTCTAAGGATTTTAACAGTTTATTTGTTAAACAAGTAGAAAGTTCAAAATTTTATTATCCTTCATTTTACACTTTTTCCTTTAGTAACTGGTAACATTTAAATTAATTAAAATTACCTAGCTGTGACACGAAATTCTTAACAAATGTAATAATCTTCATTTAGAAATGACTACATTAACCCTTCGCTGCGGCAGATTTTAATGCGTAACGTTGCTGGCAAATTTTTAACTACGGCTGAAAAATTTCTTATCTCCACCGTGTCGTTTTAAAATTCGGTTTATTAAATTAAGGCGAAAGTGCGTTAAGGACGAAACTGAGTGTTAAATTAAGGTGGAAGTAAACTAAACGGCTCTAGCAAATTTTCAAAACGCCTGTGAACACTAATAGTAACGAAAGGGTTAAATTACTTAAAGCGAAAAAAGAAAAATGATACGATGTGAATTTTTATGAAAATTCCGACTAAATTCGATGAAACGTCTGTACAGTGCATGAAAATTTGGTAACGCATGTCCAAGAAATTTACGATCGCCGCGAATGACACATAACGTGTCCATTAAAAATACCCTGGTATTATATAACGCCAGCATGGTATCGATATAAATGGCCTGGCGTCGCTTTCGAGCCATGTGAATCCGGCTTAAATCGGGGCTTGCCCTTTTCCATGGTAATTAATCAAACTCGAAAGACTCTAACCAGCCGCTACTTCACGTGTTAATGATATTCCACGAGCGAGCCTCGACTATCATAGCCGGTCTAATTGTCGGGCCTGTGTTAGGCTGTCGGGATCACATTCGTCAAAGGTCGACGCCGGTGATCGGAGAAACGATCATGATTAGAATCGCGATTAATCGCTCTCCGCCGACACGTGGAACGGTTCCATTCTTTTATCGCGCCGGTCTGTCAGTATTTCACGTTCATTTCATTCAATTCCGCGGCAATCTCGATTCGATCTTTTCGTTTACGCTCCAGTCCATAACTCACTCGTCAATTTTCAACGAAATCGCGGGAGATAGGCTTTCGGGAAGAAATCGAAGGAATAATTTAAAATCGAGCGGGGTAAATGTAAATATATGAAATTGGACACTTTTGAATGTAAACTTTTAGATATAAGTTAAACGTGAGTTTAGAAATTTTTAAATATAAGGTAAATATAAATAAAGAATATAAATTTTTTAATTGTGTCACGAGATTGTCAAGTGTCTAAGAATTCATGGGTGAGACTGTATATGTAATATTAATGATAATTATACAGCAGTCACAAGTGTATCTCTTGCAACTTTTCCCTAGCAAGTTGGTAATTACTATAGAGTGAATAACCTTTATATAATTGAAGAAATAATGATTGTACTTATATACACCGACGTCTACAAATTCACGTAGTATCCTCAAATTGATACTTTCTCAAAGCTAACGTAACCTAACCTAAAATACATAATTATTCTAAAGTATCTTAGAAGTGATTTGTAAAACCATGTGCTATCTTTAAATTGATACTCCTCAAAGCAACAATATTTCCATCTAAAGAGACACCGTGTAGAACAGAGATTTACACTTTCACTACTCACAATTTTCACTTGTTACGTCCACGTAGCTCCCTCGATTTATCACGTCCAACATCGGACCTATTTAGAAATAATTCAAATATTCGAAGAATTATCAGCTCGTGCAATATCAAATGTCACGTTCGTCTTGATTGGCGCCTAATGCGAACATATAGATTCCTCCGTGGTAACTTAACAGGAATAGTGTGAACTTTAAGTTAGCCTGAAAAAGTTGAGAAATTTTTCAACGTTCGACTAATCACTTGAGCAATTATTTCGCAGATGAGTTAGAAATCCCAACGCGTGATAATCTCAATTTTCTCTCTTGGCCCACGGAACCAAAAAGTATTTAGCATCCGGCCCTCCAGAGAACAAGTTTGCCGACCCCTGCCTCGTCTGTGTTCCTTTCGGAAAAATATGATTATTTCATATCCGGTCGTTTGACTGTACATGGTATACATAAACTGTCGGCACATTTACATTTTTATCAGAGTTGATCGAAATTTCCTATGATAAACAAGTTGACCAAGCTGGATTCGCCCTTGCGTTTAATCGATCTTAAGGGAGCGATCGTGTGGCGAAACGTTGCTTCCTCGTGGAGGCGCGAGTCAACGCATAAACGTCGCCGCGAGTCAGCGCATAAACGTCGCCGCGCGTTGCGAACATTACGAGCCGGGGAACATGCGGAGGTTAACTTTGCGTCAAATTCAATTACACTTTCGCCGGCCGCGTTCTTCGTGACGTTGTCATAAAGGGAATATCGGCTATGAAACGTCGATCCGCGAGCGGTCGTTCATTTTCCCAGAACCCATTCGAGGTTTTGCACGACGACGCCGCTGTCTCGCCTGTACCTACCTGCTTACGAAATACGTCTGCTTGATTTTTGTGGTTCTTTTTTTTTCCTTATGCAAAGTAGGTGGTTAAGGTGGTGGTGTCGTTGCTTGACATTTTTATTATTAGAAACGTATTGGTAAAAACTCCGGGAGAAAGTCGGATTTAACTGCGGAGGTACATTGAACAGTTTCTTCTTTTTGGGAAGTCGAAAAATTTATGTTAACGACACGAACGAAAAAGTTTGCATTGAGAGTGATTTCCAGGTGACGATTTTTTGAAATTATCTTGGAAAATGAACGGCTGTGTCGATTTTTTCCCAGTGGAACCTTTTTATGCCTCTTCTTCTGGCGAGAGTTTGTATTTGTACAATTTGGAAGAGAGAGAAATTATTTAATCGTTGTAATTTTTACAATTTGAAAGGGATAGAAATTATTCAAAAATTACAATTTTTACACTTTGGAAGAGACAGAAATTATTCAAAAATTACTATTTTCACAATTTGAAAGAGATAGAAATTATTTAATTGTTGGAATTTTTACAATTTTAGAATGATAGGAATTATTGTAATTTGTACAATTTGAGAGAGATAGAAATTACTTAATTATAATTTTTACAATTTCAAAGAGATAGAAAATATTGAAACATAATTTTTACAATTTCATTTACATTTTGGATCAGACAGAAATTATTCAAAAATTGCAATTGTTCCAATTTCGAACAGGTAGAAATTATTTAATTGTTGTAATTTTTACAATCTTAGAAAGATACAAATTATTACAACGTGTACAATTTGAAAGAGTAAGAAATTATTTGAAAATGACAATTTTTACACTTTGAAAAAGACAGAAATTACTGAAAAATTGCAACTGTTCCAATTTCAAACGCACAGAAATTATTACTGTTGGCGTTAAAACCCTCAGTTTGTGCACTAACGAACCGAATCTATCGTTCATTGTCTACGATACATCAGCATACCATCAACCTTTCTTATAAGTTCATCGATTATCACAGTGAAACGAAAGCAACAACGATCGGTCGGGATCGAGTCACATTCCCCCCACGTTCTACGTTATTAAGAGCGTCTGGCACGAAGAATCAATTTGCTCCGTCGTCCAATAGATCACCGATACTTGGCGATCTTCCCACGACAGTGGTGGTCTGCGAGATAATCACGAAACCGTTTCGATGCCGCTAATTAACCGGTATTCGCGTAAACAGTCAGCCAGATAAACGTTTACTCAGCCAGCGTGACACGTTGTCCATTAACGAACGGCAACTAGTACCTTACCTATGAAAAATGTTACAGATGCACAGCTAAGAAAGTTCGTACTACACGGAGTACAGTGAATAGGAACCGGTGAAAAGGAAAGTAAGAAAAGTCGGTAATAAAGTTAATTGAGTCCAACGATTCTTAATTTCAAGTATACACGAAATTACGCAATACCACGAAGCATTAGAAAGTGGATGCCGGTTACATGATCGGAATAGCGCGCGTGCACCTCGCGGCTTTTTTCTTCTTTTTTCGATTCAGACGATTCGTGCAGCCTAAGTTGTTGTGTATTGTGCAACGCGAATTCGAGACACGGTGTCAAATTGGTGTACAAACAACGTTTAAAAAGATTTGGTCGACCTTAAAATTTTTGGGTACAGTCACCTTTCCTGGGAGTTACGCCACCCTAGCGAAGTGTTAAAAAGGTGTGCGTCCAGGTGATTGGGAAATGGCGAGCGTGAATATAGGAAGCAGAGAAAGTGGACGAGGAAAGTGAGAGAAAATTGGTGGCGGGGGAAAAGAGTGAACTGAAAGGAGAGAGAGAGAGAGAGAGAGAGAGGATTGAGAAAGAAGTTTGGAGCTTGGGGGAGTAGTAGAGAGTGTGAAAGGTTATTTGGTAGATTCGTAGGTAGATTTTGTGTAAATAGGAAATTTGAAGATTTTTTTATCTACTTTCGAGATTTCTACTCTGGTTATGCATATATTAGAAATCTTCGGTTTGAACATTCGTGATTTGGAAATTTCTGTTTGAAACACGCGAAGTTTGGAAATTTCTAATTTGAAGGCGAGTAATTTAAAGTTTTATTACGAGTATACCTATTTTGGAAGTTCGTTTTCTAAGCGTTTATTTGGGACACTTTAAGAAAGTATCAATACTTACATGGAAATAACTATTTTACAGATGACACGTATCGTATTAACAAATGTACAATATTTTGTCTTGGAAGAGTCTGCGCTTGTGTACCATCGTAATCGATATATTTTGCAATCTCTTTTCCATGTGCATAGAAATTGCACAAATTTCGAATTTTCACACATTTGTGCAACCTTCTTTCCTTTTCGCAAATTTGCTTCTTTAAGCACTCTGTACTACGTAAAATTTGATTTCGAACGCTCCCATTCCTAGAAATTTCTATTCTTCAAAATGTCAATTTTACAAATTTCCGTACCGAAAATTTCCTTTCGCGAATTTCCATCCTTAAGAAAGTCTCCAGCAAGGTGTCTACAAAGTTAAAATTTTTAAATCGCCCCTGGAAATTTTTCGAAATTTCCATTTCGCAAGTTTCCGTTTAAAAAATTTCTCTTCGCGAATTTCCATCCTTAAGAAAATCTCCAGCAAAGTATCTACAAATTAAAAATTTTTCAGTCGCCCCTGAAAGTTTTCCGAATTTTCCACTTCACAAGCTTCCGTTTAGAAATTTCTCTTCGCGAATTTCCATCCTCAAGAAACTCTCCAACAAGGTATCTGCAAATTAAAAATTTTTCAGTCGCCTCTGTTTCCAAAAGTTTTCCGAATTTTCCACTTCACAAGCTTCCGTTTAAAAAACTTCTCTTCGCGACTTTCCGTCCTTAGAAAAATCCTATCGCGAATTCATCCTATAACGAAATATCCAGCAAAGTCCAATCATCCGTTCGTTCGATGAAAGATTCGATGGCGAATGGTGTCGCGCGATCAAAAGGAGAATGTACAATAATAAATGACATTTACCGTGGTCTATAGTGTTCGTCGACGTTTGACGATCAAGCTTTAAGGCGATAGGTTGGGGGAAAATTGGCGGCTATTTAATTACCGGCCAATATCTGGCGCAGAATGTGGGTAACTGGGTCTCGTCCCTGTTTCGCAAGCGTAGAAGCGTAGGCCTGGTCGAGGTAGGTTGACTGGAACGATCGAGCCGGGAAAGTGTAGCCTACATCCAAAGTTGGAAACGAGGCGAGATACGCGACCACTGACGGACGTACGGATGGATGGATCGCTTCGACCGGATGTCCGATTTCGTTGGATAACGCTGAAGGGTGATCGATCTCGTGCCACCGTATTCTTCCAGAGATCTTCATTATACTCTCGAGAATTTCGTTTTCATTTTGTGATTCATGCTCCTTCATCCAACTCAAGTGTCCGTTTGAATGGAAAAGTACATATTTTGTTACTGTAAGTCTCAATTTATTATTACATTTTAAAATACTATCGTTAACCTTTTCAAAATTTTACCGTCTTTTAAAATATTATTTGTTAGCTTTTTAAAAATGCACAACTTCATTCTACATTTCTCACTTATTCTTTTCTGAGGAATGACCTACTTACTTGTCGATTACGCTACGATTTACCAGACACTATACTTGAGAAGCGAATTAAACAAAAATTTTCTCCTCGCTAGATTAATTCTTGTATTAAATTGAAATGAGAATTTTGTAAATCACTAAAGTGACACGATTACATTTGATAAAATTCGCCGAAGAAACCTGAATTAAAATTTCAGAGGCTAGAAATAACGAAGTCCACTCTACCCGCAATTTTCAAATCGAATAAAAATCTTTCCAATAACAACGTAACTAAATTCTCTACTAATTTTCATTCTCAATCGTCGTAGACTTTCATTCATAAAAATAGTACGCTGTAAACTTCGGTACACCGAGCGTTTCGCAGCGCCTATTAGCCAACACAAACTAATGCAAATTAAAGTGAAACAGGCGGTCGTGTATCTTCGTTAGCGGGAAATTTGAATTTCATAAGAGCGGCGCTCGCTCGAATAGATCACTTTATTCGTCGAATGGAATCGGACATCGGGAGTCGGTGACCGGCGCACATACCAACTCGGCTCGTTGGGCAACTGCATGTGCAACCGTGGCGGCTGCATGTGCGAGGCTGCATCTCGGTCTCGAGAGCCGTGCGAGAGTAACGATTACGCGACGCAACGTTTTCGAAACACCTCCGCAACTTCGCGGGCTGCCTTGCGCGCTCTCCCCTTTTCTTCCCCGCGCCGCCGCCGACCGCGCTCGTGGGAATATATTAAATTAGAGGCGTAAACGGATCGATGGTCGTTACAGTAATCACGCGGAATTTTGTGCAAGAGTCGACGATTAAAGGAAATTTTCGAACACATTTTTACGATCGACGTTTTTTATTTTTCTTCGTTCGACGGAGAGAAATTTTCGAATGGATAAAGTAGAAATTAAGGGAATATGGAAGGTGGTGAGTTTCTAGATTTAATTAATTTCTGGGCTTATTTAGTTCTAGACGCAGTTTCTGAGTGGTATCTACACTTTTTTTTTTTTGTGAAATTTCTGAATGAGTAAGAATACTGAAGATGCTAAATTGTTGCACAATTTTGAATTTAAGTGTTTCTTCATATCCTGTACCTTCATATTGGTTTCCTGAATTTTCACGGTAATACGAATACTTGTAATTTGCTTTTAGGGGTGTTTTCACCCCTAGGACCATTTCATTGGCGAAACAAAAAAGTGTTAAGTCATTAGCTCCATTTAAACTACAATTTTCAGGCTACTGAACTTCCCTTGTTGGATTTAATTAATCTCGGAGTTTGAGTAATAATTTTGCACAGAGTTTTAGTGTAATAATTACAGAAAATTTTAAACAGACTTTACGATCGATATCGGCACTTCTCTTCGTTCGACAGCTGGAAATTTGCGAATAAACGAGATAAAAATCAGGAGAATATTGAAAACGGTGAATCGTAAAATTGAATTAACATCGAGTTCTGTTTAGCACAATTTTAGCAGCGAGTTTCTAGCAAAATTAGTTTCGAAGGATGAGATTGCTAGATTGCGATGCAATTGCGTATACTTTCCACATTTCTATACCGTTTCACCTCTTTTTCTGTTTGTTCTTTCACACACGACGTTTCCATACAGGCGTTAAATCATCACTTTCACGTAAGGGAAAACTACCAGCGGCGTTTACGTAATTCTTTCTTTCGCGATACACAACCTATTAAGCCGAAACGAGAGCGTGCTCCATAAAATGTGTAAACAGCGATCGAGCCTTCGCTTTCTTTTTTTCACGTTTCGCGAAATTTTCTCGCCGCGCGGCGTTCGACAATTGACAGAAAATAGACTCGCAACAAGCGACAAGTTTGCTGCCACGTTGCTTCGAACATTCGAAAATTTCCGGCTGCAAAGATATTTGCCTTTCTTCGTTAAAGATTCGCAGCCTTCGCTAAACGGCATCTGGAAACATTGGAGTTTCTGCACGTTTGCATTCGGAAAATATACTTACTCTCAGTCAGACGAAGCTTTCAACGAATCAGGCTTCACAAAATTTCACGCTTCCCGCGTTGTACAACCGTTCAAAATATTTGCCACTTTATCGACGAAAGAGTGAAACGGAGAATTTTCTACGAAGCACCTGAGAATTCTGAACGATCCGCGCTACATTTCTACCCCTTTATTTCAAATTTAAATTTCCCGCGGAATCGTGTGCTAGGAGGACAAAGTTCCCCGCACTTTGCAGTACTAAAGCTACTTTGTTTTGTCTCGTTCGATATTTGACATTCGTAGAAAGTCCAAAATTTAACACTTCACCCTCCCAAAGATACTTGGTAATTTGATTTATCCACAATTGTACTAAAATTACTTCCACTTTGCAGTAACTAACTTTCTCAAGGTTTCCCATACAATATCTCCTTTGAGATATCTTCCTTTGCTTTGAAGTTTGAGCCCTTTGGCTAAATAGGACGTATATGCACGCCCTCAGAAATTAAGCAATCATTTCCTGAAAGCGTTCTCCATTGCATAATACCGTTCTTCTTATCATTCACGTATCGTGGGTATACTGGTAAAATGCACCAAGTCAAAAAATGTTAGTTTCTACTCCACGGTGGAAAAATGTATAAACATTACTCATATATATTGGTAACACACACTAAAGCCTAAAAAATACAATATTTTTTATCCTATATCATCTATTAAGGAACTTGACTTTAAATTGAATTTTTGAAAAACCATACATATTGACATTGTGCCTTTTACCAGTAAATCCACGATATTTATTTTTCACAATATGTATTTTACATCTCGGCAATTATGCCTGTTATAAAATTAAAACATCCAATTTTGTATTTTAGAATTACTCACTCACTATCGAACATTCTCGTTGCATCAAAATTAACAACTTTCGTCCCACCTCGTATAAATCATTCTAAACCGCCGTACGTTAATTCGCCAAAGAATCGCTATAAATTCTTACGAAAGAGCAGATCGAGAAAATGATTACAGCCAACTGTTTGAATATCCGTGCACATAATTCCTCCCCCACTTTTCCACCGAAAACAATCTAAGTTCTAAGGGTAAATCGCCTAAAGCACTCGACAACTCTAATTAACCCTATCTCTCTCTCGCCATCCAAAATTCCAACTTTCCATGCAATCTCACGATCGTCCACGAACCAATTGCAACAACAACACAGACACACGCACACATACGAAGGGAAAAGGGGGGCAGAAACGCGGAAACAGTTCTCAGAGGCTTGTTACGTTAAAAAGGCGCACGTTACGCTACCGGATAGTCGACAGTCAGATAAAGTTCCTTCACCCCTGGGCGTCGAGTGTTTGCCACGGCCTGTTGTAAGAGCGACGCGTTTTCACCGGTTGATTGCCGGGGCCCCGGAGCTCGTTTTATCGGAACGATCGATCCGCGGATTTATGCGGACGCGGTAATTTTATGGTAGCCAGTAGAGTAGTCTGGACGCGATACGATTGTCGTTGTTTTCGCGGACAAAAAGCTGCGTGTTGGACCCCCCCGGGTGGTCTCCGATGCGGAATCACGATAGCCGGGCGTAGCAACAGCCATTGTCGCGCGGTTAATTTGGATACGAGCCCTGATAAATGAACCGTGCCGGTGCAGAACCGGGATGAATAGCAGCGCAACTGGTTTCAATGCGGGATTTTTACCGACCGTCTTAATTCTCTCCCCTTGACGCAATCACTCGCGCACAGTGGGTCAACAGGGCTGGCCGGTTCGGTTTCTAAATTCTTTTGTCTGCTTCCATTCGACGTCAGTCACATATTTCTTCACACTTCGGAAATTTTTCTTCACGCTGGTGTCGAGGTGGATTAAGGTGCGTTTAGACCGAACGAACGACTGCTCCAAAAACTGTTTCGTATATTCTGCACTTGTTTTTATGCTCGTTTGGACCTGAATTTCATCGAAATGGGGGGATGAACGAGGATTCGAGCGCGTATAACGCACCATTGCGTTTTCTGTTTTACAAACTATGTGATAAAGCTTAAAACAGTAATTAGCATTATTCTTTTTTTTCGTACCTACAGTGCTCGCCAAACAAATTGCAACACTTAGAAATTGGGGTTGCATAATTCAGGAAGTCACGTATGGTTTTTTTACCCAAAACGAAAAATGACCTTTCTCGATGAATAAGACCTTTTTTAACCTAACTTTAATCACTTTCCCCTTTCAGTACCCCAAAATGAGCCACTCAAAAGCCACTTTTTGATATTTTTCTAAATTTAGTATCAAAGCACAGTCCTTAATTCTTCATAAATAAAAAAGAGCTTAATAAATTCAATTTAATAGAGTTAGTCACTTCTGAGTGGCTCACACGTAAATTTCTCATTTGTGCCATTTCATTTTCAAAGTGTTGCAATTTTTCGTACGCTCTTCGTGCGTGAGTGTCCATTCTGTACGTGTATGCACACACGTATATGTACTCTTCTGAGCGAAAGGGTTAAAAAATTGCTGGCGTAACGCAATCGTGGACTGGCGGGAATCGAACGCGCAACCTGCTCGTCAAAAATTCCCTCGACCGGTGGGTAGCTGTCGCAACGAGGAGAAGACGAAGTCCCACGCGAGTCTGCGAGTACGTTGCACCGACATATCTGTCCTGGCCGGTTGCATATCTGCCTGGAACCATTGTCTCGGCGCAAGTAGGCCTGCATCAGAATGCAATAAAATTGTCCCTCCCCCTCCTACCGGCGGCTAGGTGGCGGTGGATACGTGGGCAGCGCGTGCTTGTACACGTGCTTGCACGCCTGTGTGCTTTGGCTTCCGTGGGCAAACCTTTTTTTTTTCTGTTTCCTATGATGATGAAGATGATTGATTTTTTTTTCTTTCTTATCGAAAATCGTGATTGAGGATTTTTCTCTCTCTCTCTCTCGAGTGCAACTTTTTACGGTAATTAGTGGACGATTTTCTCCGTTCGTTTACTTTACAGAAATTAAAAATTCGGAAGAGAGTAAGCTTGTTAGAATTATGGTAATAAATAAAAGATATTGTTTTAATTATAAATCTTCTTTATTCTGATACGCGAGGAAGGCACGTCGCTATGCGATCAAACAAACATAGACAAGACACTGAGAGAAAAAAAACATATCAGCGTCACCCATACTAAACAGATGGTTACTATGTTATTTCTATATATATATATATATTAATCTGTCTCAGTATGTTGATTATTTTTGCCGTTACTATTACACAGACACATACTCATTTCTCTTTATAATCCAACAAAATTTCAAAATTAACAGCATAAAATAAAATCCTGACTCGAGGATTTCTTTTTCCAAAAATTTCAAGTGAACTGTTCGATAAATTAAATGCTCGATTAATTTTAAAGAATACTATACGTCCGAACACATTTTATACCTAAGTCACGGTAATTATGAAAGTGCTCTAATTTATTTATCACTTATTTCGTGTTGCATTGATTTGCAATAACTATTGAGCTATTTGCGCAAAATTAAATCTAAACATCTCTAAACAATATACGATTTAGACGACTTTCGTGGATTGAATTATGGTGTCTTGTAGCTACATATATTTAAATTTCACAGAAGTTGAAACAATGTTGCAACTGTAATGGGAAAGTTGTTGTTACTTTACAATTGGTATATTTTGAAACGATGTTATCTTGTTTCTTATGCAGACACTGAGAAAGCGTGAAGATTTCTTTGTTGGATGAAATTGGTTGAGAATTTTATCGATAAGAATAGAGATCAGAGGAGTGCAAATTTCTATACGAATTATCGTGAGCTACGTTTATTTCAAATGTTGTTCTGCATATATGGATTTGAATACAGAGATTGGTTGAGATGTAACAATTCATCTGAATTAGCGACAAACATCAAGAAAGTTGAGAAAATGCCTTTGAAAAATTGCAGACAAAGTTGCAATTGTAACGAAGAATACTATTCCACCTTCTTCTCATGTGTCAAAATATTCCATTCCTCTCCTTCAGTAAATACTACTGCAATAATATAAAAAGCTACTGCTACCTTCCAATTCAATTATTTTGAAAATATTTCACTCTTTTCTCACCTGCTGGAAACATTCTATTTTTCTTCTTCGAAAAACACGGTTGCAAGTGTAACATAAAAAACTACCGTTACCTTCCAATTCAATTATTTTGAAAATATTTTACTCTTTTCTCACCTGAGAAACATTCTATTTTTTCTTCTATTTTTCTAATATAAAAAGTTACCGTCACCTTCCAATTAAATTAACTCGAAAATATTCCGCTCTTTTAAAGCGGAAAATATTATTATCTTTCGCGAGGAAGCCTATTCCATTTCCCCTTTCCTTCTTTCTACGGACGAAAATGTTGCCGCTCGACCTCTCTCTGTAATAGTCATTTTATCGAGAGAAATTCTCCAGCGAGAGCCCACCTTTTAACAATTCATCGCTAAATCCTTTATCTGCGAACAAGTCCTGACGGACGTTCAATGCGAGTAATATCGCAAGTACTTGAATGAGACTCGTGTTCTCCGTTTCTCGATGTCTTCGATCGCGCGTGGACTTTCTTATCGATGCAACCCGACTTCCCTCTTACACGCTCGTACGTGTCTGTGCACGTAACACGTTGCACATGCAACTGAGGCCAACGGCTTGCGACAACTGGTCGTACATCAGTGTCCATAGGCAAGCGAAAAGCCGATAAGGTCGACGGGCGAGCGCAATTTGCGATGTTCGAGTGATACCTTAATCAAAGGGATATACCGCTGTCATAGCTGTTGGCTGGACGGATTGGAATTTATTCGAGGCGCATTTTAGGCGTGACAGCGACGATCACGCTTCGTGCAATTTTACCAAAATTGGACATTATGAGAATGAAGAATAGGTGGAGAGTAGTTAACCTGCACATTTTAAGGGAAAAACAGAGATTTGAGCGGTACGGTTCAAAAAATGTCGAGTATGACTTTGTTGCAAAAGTAGGCTCCTTTGTGCAGTAGAATTGAAGATAGGAGAATGAAAATGTTGTACACTTTACAGGAAAGGCAACAAATCAGACAGTATTGTTTGAGTAGCATAACTGAAAGAACGTCGATTGCAATTGTTTTGTAAAATTAAACTCATTTTCAGTTGTTCTCTGTAGAAGAAGAAAAACTTAGGGTTGTTTGAGATTCTATTGAATTTCTTGGCGAATATGGTATTTGTAATTCTTAACCTGGATAGATGCAAAAGTGTAATTAATTTGAATAAATTATACGATCGGTATTCAACTATTAGTCAGATAGAAATTTTAAACTGCTTTTTAAATATGTAGGTATTAGCAAGCTTAGAGTGATCTAATGGAAGAATACACAAATCCAATTTATATACCATTTAATAAACAAAAAAAATAGAGGTCCCTAAACAACAGAAAATCCATTAAATTGCACATGGTCCTCCGAAATGAATAGCGAGACTTCCGATTTTCTTAAATTGTCTGAATTATCAGTATTTCAACTTTGTTTAAACAAGGAATCCAAACTTCATATTACAGACATAATTGAATTTCCTGGCAATCTTAGATTGCTTCACAAATTAATTAAAAATTAATTACAATTAAGTACAAATTAATTTCTGTCTTCCTAAAAAATTCGAGTAAAGTATTTAAAAAGAAAAAGATTCAGATAAATCATTCTCGATAAAAATAGCGAAATCGACCATCGATGTTGCCATTTCTTTTTGTCACCCTGTTATAAATGCCTTCGAGAAAGCAATAACACAACGTCTGAGCCACAAGGGGGTTACAAAAGAGGCGAGGATCTTTGGAAATTCTCTATTTGAGCTCTGGACAAGCCGATTTGTCAGCTTTCCCGACGGAGATCGAATCTGTTCCAAGAGGGGCGGCGAAAATCTTTTCGAGTCGCGGCAACTTGATTTACGAGTGCGTAACGTTAGGCACCGTTCTCCTTCGAAATTTATGGTTGCAGCGCGTGAAGAGAGTGCGAAAACCGCACGGCCATAAAGTTTGCCCGCAACCCCCCGTAACCACTTGATTTTGGTCGTTGTTCGTAAATTTTCGACCTGACGGCCACGAAATGCCTGGGCCCACCCCTGATGGGTGTCGAAAATTTGGCGAATTTCCGACCGCCGACAAAAAGACACGAAGGTTCGAAGCTCCGCTAAACCACGGTTTCAACTTTACTTTCAGGGACATTTTAGCTAGACTTGTCCCATTTCATTGGACTCGCTCAAGTAAACTGTTTTGCGTTAGTTAAATAGAAATTTCAAATGAAATAGAAATAAAAATAGAAGTTTCAAATGAAATAGAAATAAAAATAGAAATTTCAAGGAAACAATTTCTTATTAATATCTTAGCAAAATATGTCAAAACTTATTTTTTACAGGTATCACACTACTTTGTACAATGCAGCAATATTATTTAAAAATTTCTAAGTGTTATTAATTAACGAGAAAGAAGCTTTGTTTTATTAGAATATAGATGGTGTCTTTTATGCCTTTTTCTAAAATGTGAAATAAGAGGTAAATTGCAGAAAATTTGATTTTGAATTAATTAATCGTGAAATCATTTAGAAGAAGGAAATATTATACTCGAATTCATAATTCCAAATATGAAAAGAAAAGTAAGGAATAACATGTTTTGGTAAATATTTGCGCTGATAAATGCCACTGTTTAGAAAGCGGAAATTTGTAAACGCGTAAATCATAGTTGATAAACCGTGGCGAAGTTCCATTATCTACGCCATTACTATATTACATGAATCCAGCGTGACAACGATTCGAGTACAAGGAGACGTAATCAGGCATTCAGGAAGGTTGATTCAGCATTCATTATCGTACGATTCATCGCTATCTTATCGCGTGAAATTCCATCATTAATACCTTTCAATTATCCCTCCCGTTATATCCAACCTCCCCTCTCCTTCTTTCGAATATCGTCTATTTGAACTTATTCTCTCTCTCTCTCTCTCTCTCTTTTCCTACGACGCGTTAATTCCTTTGGTAACTTTCCAAAAACATGGTAATGATGGAAAATTACCAAAATGCACAATGGACGACGAAACGTGCGAGGAAACCGGTTTCGTTTAAGTGAAAATAGGAAAAAGAGGCTGTTTATCGACCATCCACTTGTTTTCTACCCAGACGAAGAAATCGTTTTTCCGCTAAAGTTCGTTTTTCTCGTCGTTTTCCGCTCCATGAGGGAACGAAGACCTCTAACGAAGTTTACGAACGACTGGAGGCCAGCGTGTTAACTCCGCGAGAGGATTGCTTTTACAGAGGGAAAACTTTTTCCTTCGTGCTTCGTTCGCGAACAGAATCCCACTAGCTTTCCTTTCTTTCCTCCTTTTTTTTTTTTTCCTTCTTTTCCTCCGTGACGATCGAACTCCCGGGGAACAGAAAGATTAGTTAACAGGTGTTCCAGGTAGAGTCGGCAGGGTCGATTACACGCTTCGCTATGGAACACCGACAAGCGATAAATCTTCCCTCGGAAAGGAGATCCGCAGGAGCACCAGTTCGACTCCTGCAATTTTATACGTTAACTGAACGTGGAAAAAGCGGCGAATCTTTCGGTGTTATCTTCAACGATTTTTTAAATTTTCTTTTCTTTTTCTTTTTTTATTAATTTAATTATTCAAAAAATCGGAATGCTTAAATAAATTTTCAACGGTGGCATTTTTAGTGGTGAATGTCACTTCGGAATAGATTGAAATTTTACCAAGAGAATTGTAGAATTCTAAGAAATTTTTAGACGATAATTAAATATTTATTTAAGGCTTAAATGAATTTGTGTCGCGATATAAATAATACGCTGGAATTTTCAACGGCGAATTTCACTTTGATAAGAGTTTCAACGATATTTGATTAATGAAAAATTGAATCCTACTTTAACAAATTTCGAAAGAAAAATTGAAGAAAATTATCTAGCAAAAGGTGCTTTAATTAAAGATCTTTGAACCGGTGTAAAGATGACATAAGACAAGTGGTTGCTTTTAATTTTGCAAATGTCGTTTCGAATTATCTGTGGAACGTTTGAGAGCACAGCGTGACGACAAACACAGGGAGCTCTGTACTCGCGTTGGAAATTAATCTCCTTGAACGTTTGAGTTCAATCATGGCGTGTCTCTATGGTCACGAGCCGTAGTTAGGATAGGTCGGGCTTCGATTATATTTAGAATAGTCAAGTTGAGTCTGACAGCCTATAGTAATATATCCAATTCGAACCGTTTAGCGGATCTACGCGATGACCATGATCTAGACGCAAACAAAAGTCATCCAATAAATCGTTTCTGCGTAGCCTTCGAGTAAAAAACACTTAACCCTATCACCGACGCTTGTCCTATTTTAATAAAAATTCATCTATAACCACTTAGTCGTCGAACGGCAAAATGTGACCGAATCCTACAAACAGCGTGACGTTGGGAGTCTGCCGATCGTTTCAACTTCCTTCCGATATCGATTCGTAAAACTTCCAGCGAGGGTAAGAAAACGAAAGAAAAGCTGAAAGAAACGAGAGTGAAAGTGGAGGTTCGATTGAGAAAGGTATCCAGTGGCGCTAGAATTATTCCCGTTAGATGGCAACAGTCCGTCAACACTGGCCACGCTACACTAACTGTTTATTCAAGGCCCGTAGTTAGGGCAGGTTAGGCTTGGACTGCGCCCAGTTTGCATCAATTTAGATTCAACCTTCCGTCGTGCACTGTTAGAGCGGTTTCATCGGTACGATTTTCATTCGGGGAAACCACTGATTTCCACTTAAATCGAATTATTCACGTGTCCGCTTTATCAACACCTGTATCACACCTTTCTGGTAGAATTGTAAATGTTATCGAATCGTCGGAAGAAAGTACGAAATTTCACCACCGTGACACACTTCGGTGGTAAGAAACAAAGGAATAAGAGGAGCGAGGTCGAATCGGCTGAATTACAAAAGACGATCAATTACGGTGGATTACAAGCCTCGTGCATAACAATTTTATGGAATGAGAGAAACGAAAAAAGTAAGAGAAGAAAAGTACACGATAAAAAGAATTTGAAAATTCTTATCTACGATCGTCCGACGAGTTGAACCATTCCTCTATCTCTGATAACTCCTCTTGAAACCTTTATCAACCCGTACATTCGTTAATTCACCGCCTCCATTATATCCAATTACGTCGATTAATCCACCGACATCGCGATATCTATATGTAAATCTCATCTACGATTGAACAATGAGAACACGTCGGTCCTGAAGAAACGAGTCAAGTATGCACGTTATCGGTCCCACAAGACGTGCTTGATATTTCAACGGGGGGATATATACGATGGCGTTAGATAATAGAAGCAGAAGCAACGGTGTAATGGTTAACGGGCCACAATTGAGGCAGGTTAGTCCTGCCCTAAGCGGCAGTCGGGGTTAGGGAGCCTCCTTTGTTAGGTGTACGAGTCTCGCTCACCTGTGATCTAACTTCTACTTTCCGTAGACATAAGCCACGTGTTCCACGGAGGTGTGAACGCAGGTACACACGCGACGTTTTATGTGTGTGCGTGTGAGCGCCTACCACACAGGGGTTAAGCGGCTTTCACTCTCCGGGTGTTAGTGAGTCAACCCAGCGTGGCAGGGGAACGCACTATATTCTCTGATTGTGTATCACACCGATCAGTAGCGTAGCTATAGGCGCCACCGTAGGGTACCCGTTTTAATTCCATGCACATACGTACGTACATGTACACATACATACATATTTATTTCTCGTGGCTTTTTATAGAAGGTAAAAGTTCAACGTGGCTTTTATTAGACGAAGGGCTTGCTTGCGCAGCCTTAGTCTTGACCCTAATGTTCGCGGCCGTTGTTTGTCGTTGGAGCGTGGAATTTCGTGTTAGCCTGGGTATATTTGGCGCGAGGCTGAAACGCATAAAATAGGACCACCGATTTCATGGTGATCCTTGGCTACAAATTTACTTTTGTTTTCCGTGGGCTTAGAACGTGTCGCGTCGATCACACACGACGCGCGGTGCCACGCGTACACGCATAGTAAAGGCTAGGCCAGGCCTCTTCGTACTACCGATAAAAATCCTTGATCCTAATGACGGGTCAACCGTGCCAATTGGCCATAGGAAAGAGCCGGTTGTGCCTCGAGGATACCATCGTGGCTTAATCTCGGACCGATAAGCTCGCATGGTTATCGTTTCACGATGAAAATGCGCTTTTCCTTCTTTTCCTTTTTTTTTTTTTTTTGGAGGTTAGATTTGTACGTATGCCAAACGGATCGATCGAGGGAACATTCTTTAATAAGCGAGGCGGATGGAATGACGTGTTGCTGGTTACACTGTACTTCCTCGAGCACGTGTTACTGCAGTCATAACCGTGTGAATAGCATGACTTTGATTTGAACGTTTGAATTAATTGTTTTCATGCAAATCGTGTGTCTTTACGATCTCGGGGAGTTTTAATCGCTTACGAAAAGCGTTAACATATTTCTCCTTTTCTTTTGTAGAAAATGTGTAAATATATTGGCAAAAAGAACAGATCGGATGAGTATTAAATTTTCGTACAATTCGTTGTATTTCGTATTATGGAGTAGATTGTGAAAGAATATTAAACACACATTTTACGTTTGAACACATTTGCAATGCACATTTTACGTTTGAATAAGAAAATAATCGTGGAACATAGTTGCAGTGTCGAGAAGTGGCGTTTCAAAATAACGCGGGGCGCCAGCGGGTGGTACTACACCAATGCCCGTCGGCGGTGCACGGCGCAGGCGCCGCGGAGCCGCGGCACACCACGCCGCGACGAACTCACTCGCGCACCGCATCGCACGCCACACACAACACACCAACTAATAACGTGCAAGCTTCGATTTGCAGTTACCGCGAGGGCCACGCGGTCGCCATAGGAAAGCAACAGCTCGTCTCGTCGCGGTAGTCGTGTTGTGCGCGCGAAAAGAGAGTGTGACGTTGGAAAAAAAAAGGGGGACTGTTTCTGCGAGAGGCGGTGTGCTCGGCAGGACCTAATACTCGAGCGATCAAAACAAACTCGCGAGTTTTCGCGCCGGTGTCTCGTGAACGGTCTCGACAGAGACGAAAAGGACAGAGTGAGAGTTTTGTCAAGAGAGGAGAAAATAGAGTGAAGGAGAGATATTATTCGTCGTGGCGCAAGAGTCGGATTTGCACGTTCGCATGGGAACGCGTCGTGTTATGCTCGCCTCATGCATCTTGTTTACACGTGAGACTGTCGGTAGGACTTTCGGAACGAGATCGTTATTGACGACCGAGTAAATCGACCGCAACGAAGGTAACCAAGAGAGTAACGAAAAAAAAAAAAAAATAGCGGGAAAAACAAAAGTCAGTGTAAAGAAATCGCGGCAGACTGTTGTGTCGAGAGATGACCGTGCAAGAGTTCAAGCCTCGTGGCAGTGCGGCCGAGGAACAACAGCCGTCCGGCGACATTCTGTCACCGTCTAGCGAACCACTGGACAACGACAAGGAGCAGTCGGCCCAGGTCTGTTATCGCGGTGCACCCCAGGATAGCGAGAATCTGTTGGGACGAGTTTTAGCCGGTAAGCAGACCTTCTCCTGTCACACATAACGCGTGCGTGCGTGTCCGTTCCTTGAGAAAAATTCCATCCGTTCGTCGAACGAAAGGGAGAGTAGTAACATGCACATTTTTCCCGCTCGTTCGCGACCGTTCGATTTCGAATCGGTTTTGTAGGGTCGCGTGTACATTCTCTGTGTGTATAGTGTCTGTCTAACACACGACAGGCCCGTAAAAACATTCTTAACCTAGTGTAGATCACGATTCAGGTAGGAAGGAATAGAGAAAGAGGCGGTTTCACTTTCCAGCGAGGTTGGAATGTAGGTCGCGGGGCCCGGGACGAGGCTAGTTCGTTGCCCTCGGTCGGCGGCCTTCCACTCGGCGCTCCGGCAATTTTTCTCCCTCTCCGTCTCCCGGTCTACTCCGTCTCTGTCCCACCTGCGGCTCGATCTTCCCTCTCTTCTTTTTGCTCGTGGTTCTAGCCTAGATAGTGAGCCTCTCTAGTGGGGCTCCCACCCTAGAGCATTCGACTTCCCTCTCCATCTCTCGTTTCGCTTCTCCCTCTCTATACATATATATACACGCACCTCTCTCTCTCTCTCTCTCTCTCTCCCTCTCTTTCTGTCCTGTTCGAGCGCGCTTCCACGTATCCTCTCGTTCTCGCTGGCGTTCGCCTCTCTCTGTCTGGCCTGAACTCGTCGTGAACTCGCCGCGTTGTATAGAGAGGCAGGGGG
>NW_017100710.1:5093-10692 GCF_001263275.1 Habropoda laboriosa | reverse complement strand
AGAACAGGAAAGTAGGTCGGTGGGGCCTTGGCGCGAGGCTAGTTCGTTCACCCTGCCTGGCCCGTAACTGGGGCAAGATGAAATTAACCGAGCGGCCCGCCACCTCGCCCCACCGTACCCCTCTCGCCTTCTCCTACCTCCGTTCGGCAAGTAGAGTGAACTCCGCGACTCGTGTGGCCAATCGCCGGCGGGCCGGTTCAACAAACTCGAACTGGGTCTCCCTACCGACCCGCTCTCGTCTCTCCCGCCTTCCCTTCCCCCCACCCGTGCAGTTTAGCTACTCGACCAACCTCCCCACCCGCGGCTATCATCGAAGGTCACCAACACACTCGGCCTGCCTGTTCGCCCTCTTGTTCTGCTCGCGTAAAAGAGACCGATTACGTACACAGCTACACATGCGCGCGCACACACATACACACACCGTTCATAAGCGTTCGCCCACCTTTTGTTCATCGCGGTGTGTCTCTCCCCTCGTTTTCTATTTTAGAACGTTATTACTTTTTTCGGTTGTTTTTTTCGCCGTCCTTTTCCAAATTGAATTTGTAATAAGCGCGGGAGGATACGACGGTGTTCGAGGTAGTTCGAGCGTCGCAATTGGGTTTGCGACATTTTCCGAGAACAGGGGTACTCTTTAGTTAGGAGGAAGTATTAGAAACGATAATTACTCGGCGATTGAAAAATTGATTTAATTTAACTTAACGTCGTTCATGTACGATATCCAAGAATTTCGACTGGAGTCGGTCTAATCTCTCCGAGAGATATGCAATTTCACCGATATTCACACCTGAGTGCAATATAGTCTACACGTAACGCTCCCACACGCTCGTAAAATTGCGTGAGCGCGCGAGAGAGAGAAAGAGAAAGAGCCGCGACCGATGTACGTGTAACGCACACCTACGTCACACGCATGTGGCGTACACTCACACACAAGTCCGTTCAACCGGCTGAGAATTCTCCTCGTAGGCCCCGTTACGTAACCTCACGATAGTGAATTACGTATGGGCTACCTACCCACGAGCCTCTCTCTCTCTTACTCTTTTTCCCTCTGACTCCTTCTTTCCCGATTTCTTTTTCCCTCGAATCCTTCGAGCCCGGAGCCTCGGCTGTCCCGCGGAGAAAGTACATTAGCCGAGCCTGCTGGACCGTGATCACTCTCGCCGTGGCGGCCATGTTGGAATGCTTTCACCGTTTCTCTGTTCCTCGCCGTAGCTGCATCCGTCGTCGTTCGGAGCACTGACCTGCCTCAACGAGCGTAACTACGAGGTGGGTCGAGAGAGCGCCACTCTCGGTCGAGCTGTTCCGCTCGTTCCGCTCGTTGCATTCCGAATTTCCGTAGGGATTCGCGCGCGCATCAGGATCAACCGTAACACCGCCTAGCCGCCACCTCCGCCGTGGCGAGACAGGGCGTAAAGAATGCGGGCCGCGAACGGCCACGGGGAACCGACTCGCGTAATTTTAGCAACGTGCAATCGACTGACGCAACGCTTCCTTCAGACCCTCCTTGCTCCGTTTCACCGGCCAGAGAGGGTTGAACTCTCGGGGCGATTTCAAACGACACGTGTCTTTCGGAGGAAAACGGAACGTTTCTGTCGCGTAGATTTTTCGTGGAAAGCGGCACCGTAGGTAATAGGTGAGAGATTGGTTTGGAAATGTCGCTTAATACGAACCGCGAGATTTCTCAGGAGTGACTTAACGAGATTTCCACGAACTTTAAGTTCGCGAGAAACTCAATTACTCGCTTAATTTGCGAACGACTAGAAATTCGATATTCCGTATCTCACGCTCTAACAGATGGATCTACAAAAGCGGGGTATTGAATCGCTTCTCCACATCAGAGTCAGTTGAAACAGATAAGCTCGTTGTGTGTATCCTTGAAACATTCCCGAAGGCTTGAAGTTTGATCGAGATTGATTTACGCCACCCTTTTTCCTACTTCGTGTATGTATGTATATTTGTGCAACAGTTTCTTGCGTCACAGCATAAACCGACCTGCTACCTCCAGCTAGACAATTTCCCAAGACCTGCTATCCACGGCAGAACATCCTAATTATAGACCGAACAGGAGAGCGAAACCTTCGGCTGAGTTCGTTCCGTCGAACGAACCCTACAGGTCCCATTCACCAAACCCGTACCACCGTCCGTTGATTCAGGGTTAAACGAATCGGGAACAGTGAAACGCCGAGCGAAGGTTCGGAAGACGATCGCGAGGCATTCCTTCCAGAGTGATTACAATCTACCGCCAGCTGGTGTTTAAGGGAGCACACAGAGGAGGGGAAAAAAAGCTCGTTTCGACAGCGAACTCCATCAGGCATTTTCTAATTGCGCTCGTGCTGACGACTGGCTAACCTCAAAAGCAAGACACACGGGCAATGGCCTGGCCTCCTCCTGGTCCCCAGTGACCTCGATTGATGCGCTGTGTCCTCTCCCAGTCCACGATTACTCCCCCTCCCCCCTCCGAACCGTGGTGTGTGCTCCGCCGAACCTCCACCTCGGGAGCGCGCGCGGTGGCGAGAGGAGCGTTGACTCGACATCGCCCAATCAGGGGCCGGTTCGTCGACTCTCTGAGCTGCTCTCGGGGTCGTTCTAATCTCGCAACGTCCCTACGCCACAAGCCAAACCGACGAGAAGCCCGATAAGAGAGTACACGATCTCCCCTCTTCCTCTAATCTCTCTCGCGGCTCGCCTCTTTTTCTCGCCTCTTTATTTCTCTTGGCTCTGTTGCTCGATTCCACGCTGCGTGGTGCGGACCGACACAAGCCTTCTACACACTACGCTAGGCGAGAGAGCGCGCGCGACTATCTTCGTCCACGGGCGTGTTAATACACGCACACACACTCCGTCTTCTCTCGCTCACGCGCTCGCGCCAACACGCCAAGGTGAACAACCTCGAACCGTGTCGGTGCTGTTATCGCGGGGCCGAGCTTGGACCCCCTTATCGACGCGAGCGCGAGCTTCTTCTTCCACTGGAGTTCGCTGAACCGATCGCGAAAATCGAGTCTGCCCGAGATGTTACGGCATGAGCAATTGATTCCGATCAGCCGAAGATACGCTCGAGTTTCGCATAATTTCTGGGTTCACGCGTGCGGTTTGTTTTGCTGGGGTTTGACGAATCGGTGATACTGTAGTTTTTGTTATGTTTGCGTTTTTCTTTTTTTTTTTTTTTGGTTTGTCGATTTTACAATGTTTTGATTTCTGTTGTTATTCGGTTTGAAGTACACGGTTTTCTAGTATTATGTGTGTAGTAGAGTTTTTGTGGATCCTGTCGGATGGAGGGTTAAAGCTCAAAAGCTTCCAGCCGAAAAGGAAAGGAAGCTAGTCGAGATCTTTGTAAATTAATTTTTCAGAGTTCGATTTTCCAATTTTGAAACGCATCATTTGTAGTATCATTCGTGTAATCTTGAAAGGAAATATTGAAACGGGGTGGTTGAGATATTAACCTGTTAACTGGATTCACCTATCAAACAGAAATCTCTCTGGTCTATAATTAAAAATGAGTAAGAATTATAACCAATTACTTCCCTCCGTTAGAAATGAATAATCCTTCGATAAATAAATTATCGTGTCCTAAGCATTGATTAACCAACGACGAATTAACTCGTCTTGCCCAATTCAAAGGTTAAGCGAAGTTTCGCGAAAGCTTTACACTTTGAGACCTAAAATCTCTGATTCGTTCCATCAAACTCCCCCTACTCTTACAATATTACCTACAATCTTCGCCGCTCCGTCGATAGAAAAATAAATTCCAAAGCAATAACCAGTGATTCTCGCAACAGATCTGCTATTCCGTTCTAATTCGCGGGTTTCGAAAATTCCGGCGGCTTGCAACAGTCGGTGTCCTTCGCCTGTTTTCCGTTCGCTAGAAACTTTCGAGCTCTCGAAAGGACACCACCGACAGGCCGCAAGATGCATAATTTCGTTTCGCAGCCGCGATTCGGCCGCTCGTAATCCGCGCTTTCACCGGCTCGCTGCCGCGAGAAGAATGAACGAACGGTGGTGTAGCAGAGTAGGTGTCCACGTCACGATGGCAAACGTGTAACAGGCGAACGGTCAGCGGATGCATTGTGTCTGGGGCTTTTTATTGTGCCGAACGGTGTGCGCCGATCGAGTCACGGTTCACCGGGAAGAAAGTAAGAGTGGTCCGACCAGGAAGTCGAAGCACCGGCGAAGGCGGTCCGTCCGGATGCCGATGAAAGGGAAGCGTGCTCTCGTGCCGATCGCTGATTTCTCTCTTTGTAGCGGACTCTGGTTCGTTTCATACGTATCCAGGGACTTTCTCTCTGTTTCTCTGCTTTGCAGGATCACTTTCTTCTTTTAGCTTGATCCGCTGCATTCTTCTTAATTGTTTTCTCTTTTTATTTACTCTTTTTTTCTGGTAGATCTGGTGTAATTCAGTTTTCATTTGTTTGTTTATTCATTTTGCGGGACAAATTAAGGCGCGGAATCGAATAGAAAAAGATAGTGTTATTTAATTTTTATTTTAATTACTTTTCTTGTGGTAGATTTGGTGTAATTCATTTGTTCATTTTGAGAAACAAATTTTCGGAAGATTGGAAATAGTTACAGAATTGAATTAGTTAAAGTGGTCGACAGGTAAATAGTCGTAAGAATGTGTGGAAAATGAAAGAGCACAGGTGATTTGAAAGTGGCAATAGAAGTTCTGAAAATTGTTAGATTATCAAATATTTTCATTTGTCATATGAATAACTGTAACATCAAATCATTCTACAACGTAGTATTTAGTACACAATTATTTGAACAATTGTGCTTCTGCATTCCCTGTCACGTCTCCTAATATCTGACTAGAAACGAATTCGTATGCACGTTCCAACTCAAGTGTCGCTTTCATGGCAAAAATCAGAGAATTAGAGTACACTTTGTTTTCTCATTTATTGTTCGACTTCCATCAATTCTAATGGTTGAAGAAATTCTCTGGTAGACGGAAATTCTTATCAGGCAAGAAAGTTGAAGGAGCACTTGATAAATATTTTACAGGTCTCGATGAATCCGAGTTTCTCGATGGTATAATAAAGAGGAATATTATTAAAAAATAGAAATAATTTGAAAACGACATAAGCTGTCTTTCCATTCTATTCTAATAACTTTTCAAACGATCCTTATTTACAAAGAAAAAGAGACAAATAATTATCTACAAGAATAATAAATAAGTTCAGATTAGATTCGGGTATACCGTTGCTTCGTAGAGAGCGTATTAATTGGCAAGTTCATGACACAGAGGTATTCTAGGTAAAATTAGAGAGAACAGCCCACCTCTCGTGGATTTGAAGATCTATTATACGCTGTTAGAGCGGTGCAAGAGGAGCTAGAGCCTAAAATTGGAACGGATAGAGCGGTGTCGTTGCATGAATCGCCTCGGTTATAAACGAGCAAGGTAATTTCCATGCGTCGAACCCTTTCGTTCCACGAAATCGTCAAACGTAACAACAGATTCCTCGTAGCTATTATTCTATCCTCTTTACTTTCTCAAAAAAGCAAAAAAAAAAAAACCAAACCCATATAACTCGTATTATTAAAACCACTATTTACCTTTAATCGCGTACATTTTTATTACACGAACGAATCAGTTCGTTCTGTAAATCGG
>NW_017100710.1:3376-5074 GCF_001263275.1 Habropoda laboriosa | reverse complement strand
CCATTCCAACGAAAACATCCCCTCTGTCGAGAAGGACTTCTCTCCTCGGGATTGCTCAAGTCGAATCGAATCGAGCGTAACCCAGAGGGAAAAAGAAACAGATCGTAGACGATTCCGCGCGTTTCACGGAAATTCGAGCAAGCTTCACGACTGCTCGCACAGTCAACCCCCGGAAACTCGGTTGAGGAGCGGGTTACGGACGATGGGAGAAGGAGGTGAGCTAGGAACAGGGTGGATGGGTGGGTGGGAAGTGTGAGGTGAGGGGGCGTGAGGCAGAGGGTAGCAGCCCCGAGGGCAACGACCTCTGACCCACCAGCCAGCCCTGGTATTGCTACCCCTTCCCTTGGTCGGCTGCTAAGTATAGCATTTCCACCAACCTGTCGCCCCTTGCTACAGATATTATATCTACACCGTAGCCACCCCCCTCTCCGCCCTCCGCGGCGACCTCACGCTTCTCTCGAAAGCTCGGTAATTTTGTCCTGTTACCGCTTTATCGCTGCAGCTGCACGCTGCGAGCGTTTTCCCGGCTGTTGCCGTTGTTCCCCACCGCCATCGCCAGTGCGTTTCCAGGGCGCGAAAACACTGAGATCTCTCTTTCTCTAATTCTGTTTCTCTTTCCCGTGGTCGGATCTACGAGAAGAGAAATAGGCGGGAAGCTGACAAGCGTTGAAGCATTTTTTCCGTAATCGCGAAAAGTGCACCAATTAAATTTCTCCGCGGCGTGGAAACGCGTCTGGGCATTGTTCCTTTGCCGTCCTTGCGGCTTGTTTGCCCCTTTGAATGCGGACCAGAGCGAGCTGTTTAGCCCGACCTCACGAATATAGGACGCGGTAAGACGAGCGCGCCACGCAACACGCTTGCGAGGGAAAGGAACTGGAAAGACGGGGATTTAAGGTACTCGGTGTAATCACGATTCCGAAGGTACTTTCTAGAGAGAAACGATGATTTCGAATATCGTTTCTTAGTGGAGACTACTTTTGTTTCATTACAATTCCTATTATACTCTCGATTGATGTTATCGAGAGAAGTATGGCATTCGAAATACTTCACCCCGCGACTCGTACGATAACACTTCAATCTTTACAGACTGCGACCCCGATTTTACTAAAACCCGCTTACGGATCCTCTTGTTAACTGAAATTCTCCGTGAATCATCCGGGTGTATCTGGACCGCAAAAGAAGATCTTTACTTCTTCCCAGCTTACGTGTCGGACGAGCCGATCGGCACGTGCTCGCTCTCTCGTACAAAGCACTTGAAAGCGCGCGGGCGACACACGCGTGCCCAGCGATCGTTCCCACAAAAATACGCTACGTGGCCCGATAAAAGCGCCTCTACTTCGCGAGATACGACGATTATCGTAATTCAGCCGGGGTGCGTGCGGACGGGAGAGCTTCGAAACTCCGCGGGCTGGCGGCGGGATGGGTGGGGAGGGAGATTCCATCCGGCAGTTGCACGCCGCGCGACGTAGTGGGGGTAGGGTGGAACGGCCTCAATAACGTAAATTATCCCGCCAAACGTAGGCGGACCGTATATATCCGTGTCGAGTGGCCCCCGCGAAAATAGCAGAACCATGGACCGTCCGAGAGAGGCGAGCGAGGACGAATGCGAGTAGGAGAATCGAGGGAGTGGACGGTGGTGGGGGTAACCGAGTGTCGAGAGAGTGGTGGGGGTAGCAGTGGCTGGCGGCGTGGTGGGGG
>NW_017100710.1:0-3233 GCF_001263275.1 Habropoda laboriosa | reverse complement strand
TCCCGCGACCGACACCGACGAGCGTCACTTTCCGCGCGCATTTTCCTCGGCCTGATTAGACCACTAGCAGCACATTTCCTACCTCGATAATTCAACCTTTTCTGAAGTCGCCGCGCTAGTATATGGTGTGTTTCAGGACGAGGTTCTTGAGAGGTATATTTGTTAGTTTGACACGTTGAATGTCACGTTGGTCATCTATGAAATGGAGGGCTTTAAATGTTTAGGTTAGTTAAAATAAAATGAATATCGTCGACTAAAAATTTCGAACATCATAGCTAACTGGACATTATTTTGAGTTGAAAAGAAAGATTAAAATAATAAAGCATAATAAGCATAGTATAATACTATGCTTGGAATAATGAAAATTTTTAAACAACGTTTTAACTAGAGATATTCGTAGAGGTTTTTATTTCTTGATTTGGAGTTACGTTCGTTTTAACTCTTTCGAATGGAATACAATTTTCGTAGCAGTTTTGTATAATTGCACGGTTGCACAGAAACTGTATCGCTTAATAGACTAATATAACGTTTGAAATACGGTGCTACAACAAGTGTAGTAGTGTAAATGTTGTAAATACAAGTAAACCTGTAAGAAAAGTAGCAATTACGTTCTTTTTATTATTAAAAATGTAAATTACACGATATAAAATAAAGCAGATTTAATTGTTTCGTACCAGTAGCGTTACTCTGCGTCTGAAGCAGTTAACCCTTTCGCTGCGGCAGATTTGAATACGTAACGCACGCGGCAGATGATAGATGTTCAACAGTGGTCGTGAAATCTCTTGTTTTAGGCGTATAGTTTTAAAATTTGTTTTATCAAATTAAAATGGAAGCGCGCAGAGGATAAAATTAGGGTGGAAGTGCACCAAAAGGCGTGAACTGTAGGATTTTCGAAATCCTTTATAAACAGCAACGGCAATGAAAATGATTTGCTTGATTCATCGTTTATAGTATGGCACTATATATTTCGAAATTAATTATAGTTCAGGTGTGACGAACTGTATTCAAACATAATTTCCTTTTCGTTTAAAAAATTTAGAATAGACACTAAAAAAGAAGACGAGAAATCAAATTTATATTCTTGCTTCATCCATATTTTCTCCGTTTAGACGTAATCCATTGAGTAACTGATTACAAAGAAGAAGAAAAAAACGAAACTGCTATTACAGTGTGTTTACCTCGGTTCCATTTGAATTTTACGTGACGCTCATATATCACTCCAAACGAATTTCTAATTCATTCGTACTTTCGTTTTCGAGTTGCCGCTTGCATCCTCTGGCTCGAAAACCGGCTTACGAAACGCACCGCGCAACATGCAGCAACGCTTTTCGTAAACCAGAGATCCGAATTCCGATCGGGACGCGTTGAAAGCAGGTCCGCGAACGTGGCGAGAAATTCGTCGATGGGAAATACGTTTTAAAAAGGTGTTACGAAACCGGGGCTCGAAGAAACGTGCACGCAGTTAATCCGGCGTTGTTCACGGCGGAGAAGAGAAAGCAATTAACTCTCTTTCACTCTCGCCCGAACCTCTCGGTTGAGCAATATTTCACCGGTCGCCGCTCGACTTTTCTCGCTCTCTCTCTCTCTCTCTCTCCTACCTTGTCGTATCTTCTAGCAAAAGCCCGTCGATAAAAAGGCAAAAGAAAAAAAACAACACGTCGCCGTGGCGAAGGAAAATATTCGAGTAAAAAATAAGAGGACGAAGGAAATAAAGGGAGGCAGTAAAAAGTACGTTCCAGTGACTTCCAAATTAGGAGGTCCAGCTGCTGAAAAAGAGAAACATTTTACTGGTTTTACTATTCATTTATGCAGCAAAAGCACAGTTCGAATACTTCGTTAAACTTACTGCCTTAATTGTTGAAATAATTCAAACTTTTACATCTTTTATTATTTTCAGAGATTAAACATAATGATGTCTACAATAAATTTTTGAGAAAAGAATTTAACTTGGTTTTTCATACTACTAAATAACATACAATAATTAACTGCGTGGTTAAATAATATAGAAAAAGGTGCTGCCCGAAATATGAGTCATTTAAATTTTAAATAATTTAAATCATAGAGGTTAGAAGCATGATGAATTTTTTCAAGATCAGTGGCTTAGTTCATGTGTTACAATATTCCACAAGATGAGAGAGCTATTCTATACGTTGTTTGTGGTTGTAATCTTATTCTACGCTGCATTGGTAACGTTGAAAACCACACAAATATGGTAATGGTGCTCGTGAGATATAACAACGTATTGAGTGTTAGATCTATACTATATAATGTTTATGATAAAATATTTCAAATTACACTATACTAGGATCACTAGGTGGTAAAATATAGAATAAAAGTATTAACATTCTACTTCGAATATTTTAATTTTAAACTACTAATCGATTCCCATGAATTACGTTATAAAGATTATGTATGAAATGAAAGTGAAACGCAATTGAGCAAGAGTAATGAGTTTGACAAGGAAAGATATAGGGATAGACAAAGACAGAAAATTTTTAAGAGTGAAACAAACGTCATCTCGTGTTTGGCTGCACGAACTAACGACTCATTACTTGGAACACAGAATATAAACAGAGGTATTAGAGGTATTAGAATTGAAGAATGAAGTGTGGACCTTCAGCAACTTTCACATATAGTTTTTAGTGCACTAGACCCTCTCAATAATTAGTTATTAACAATTTTAGTACGTGATGTCGGGAACGATACCACATACTGCCAAGTACCTTTCTGGTTTTTCAATAATTTCATAGCTTTCTACTAAATTTTCATACAACTAACTACATAGAGAGGTTATTTATAGGGGTGGAGAAATATGTTGAGAATGTATAATGACGTTTTTTTTGCGAGGAACCGCAATTTCCGTGTGAGTTAAGGTTGCAAATTGATCGAGGTGTGGGACACGGTTGCAGTAGCAGGAAAAGAACTTTTATATCGTTGAACGGTGATTTTTAAGTAGCAAGGTACTTTTAGTTCACTGTTCATCTTTGAAACTTGAATACACACATTGTTGCAGTTTCTATTCTCGAATGCAACATCGACGGAAGCACTATTTCGAATGCAAAACGTTGTTACATGCGTTACCTTTGAATACAACATTGCTTGAAGCGTTATATTTGAACGCAAACATTGTTGGAATCTCTATTTCTGATTCCAACGTTACTAGAAGCGTGACTTCGGAACGCAAACATTATTACAAGCACTACGCTTGAATGTAACATTGTTACAAGCGTCAT
>NW_017100709.1:0-447 GCF_001263275.1 Habropoda laboriosa | reverse complement strand
TATTGTTAAACGAAGCGAATATACACGTATAACATCGCGCTTGGAGATAGTATTTCTTCGCGACATTCACGTGGCGTACCGGTACGATACTCTTACTCTAAATGGAGTATGATTCTGCTATGCATTCTGGACATCGGCGTCGAATTTTCGATCTACTTTGGTGGGGGAATATACAGATAATTAAATATTTCGACCCTCATAATAAATCCTAAAACTAAATGTGACCAACTGAATCTTATCATTTCTTGATACCGAATACAAAGGTGTGCTTTGTTTTTTCAATAGCTCTGTTACGGGTTTACGCGGTCTTGTCCTCACATGGAGCGTAAAACTTGTTTGGGTTTGTTTATCGGTCAAAACGTTCACCGTATGAGGGTGATACAATGTTGACAACGTATCCGACAGGATTGGAACCGTCGGCGTACGTGGTATATGCGCCGTTCTCCA
>NW_017100708.1:0-576 GCF_001263275.1 Habropoda laboriosa | reverse complement strand
TAACCATGTGCGGTGAAATAGGTGTATATTCGCTTCGTTTAACAGTAAGACCGGTACCGTATGGGTTTTGAATAACAATGCAAACATATGTATTCTGAATAAAAAAATTTCGTGGGTCACATTTAGTTATAGGAATTATTTTTAAAGTCGAAATATTTAATTATCTGTATTTTCCCCCACCATCGTAGTTCGGAAATTCGACACCGATGTCCAGAATGCATAGCAGATCCTATCGCCATTTAGAGGACGAGAATCGTCCCAGTAGGATTAGCGAAGGTCGCGAAGAACTACCATAACCATGTGCGACGTTATACGTGTACATTCGCTTCGTTTAACAGTAACACGGCAACCGTGAGAGATATTGAAGAACCAAGCACACCTTTATATTCGGGATCAAAAGATTGTAAGAATTATTGTATATATTTAGGTGAAGGAATTACGAAATATTTAGTTATTTGTTTTTGCACCACCATCGTAATTGGAAAATTCGGCGCCGATGTCCAGAATGCACTGCAGAATCGTACTCCCTTTAGAGTACGAGTATCGTACTGGTACGTTACGTGAAAGTCGCGAAGA
>NW_017100707.1:0-491 GCF_001263275.1 Habropoda laboriosa | reverse complement strand
TTCAAAAACCTAGCACACATTTGCATTCGGTATTAAAAAATGATACCATTTAGTTGGTCACATATAGTTTTAGGAATTATTTTTAAAGTCGAAGTATTTAGTTATTTGTATTTTCCCCCACATCGTAGTTCGAAAATTCGACGCCGGCGTCCAATATGCATAGGAGAACCGTACGCCATTTGGAGGGCGAGAATCGTCCCAGTATGATAGGGAAAGGTCGCGACGAACTACTTTAAACATGTGCGACATTATATGTGTATATTCACATCGTTTAACAGTAAGACCGGAACCGATTAAGCCTTGAATAACATAGCACACCTTTGTATTCGGTATCAAAAAGAGGTAAGATTTCGTTGGGAATATTTATTTGATGGAATTATTTCTAACGACGAAATATTTAATCATCCGTATTTTCCCCCACCATGGAAGTTCTTATATTCGACGCCGTCCTCCAGAAAGCATAGCAGAACCGTTCGCCATTTAGAGGACGT
>NW_017100706.1:0-259 GCF_001263275.1 Habropoda laboriosa | reverse complement strand
CCATCGTTGTTCGAAAATTCGACGCCGATGTCCAGAATGCTTAGCAGAATCGTACTCCATTTATAGTGCGAGTATCGTACCGATGAGTTACGTGCAAATCGCGAAGAAATACTATCTCCAAGCACGACGTAATATGTGTATATTCGCATCGTTTAACAGTACCGCGGGAACCGTTTGAGCTCTGAATAACAAAGGTCACCTTTATATTCGGGATCATAAAATTGTAATATTTTTTGTATACATTTATCTGAAGGAATTA
>NW_017100705.1:0-589 GCF_001263275.1 Habropoda laboriosa | reverse complement strand
AATAATTGTTCCCAAAGAAATCATGCCTTTTTTTGGTACCGAATATAAAGGTGTGCTTTGTTAAACAAATCTCAAACGATGCCGATGTTACTGTTAAACGAAGAGAATATACACCTGTAACGTCGCACACGGTTATATTAGTTCTTCGCGTCCTTCCCATATCATACTGTGACAATTCTCGTCTTCCAAATGGCGTACGGTTCTGCTATGCATTCTGGACGACGGCGTCGAATTTTAAATCTACGATGGTGGGGGCAAATACAGATAACAAAATATTTCGACTTTAAAAATGATTCCATTAGCTAAATGTATACCATATGTATAACAATTTTTCCACCTCGAATATAAAGATGTGCTTTGTTATTCAAAGCTCAAACGGTTCCGGTGTTACTGTTAAACGAAGCGAATATACACCTATAACGTCGGCTAGGCGGAAGTAGTTCTTCGCGACTTTCACATTACATACTGCGGCGATATTCATATTCTAAATGGGGGTACGATTCTGCTATGCATTCTGGACGTTGAGGTCGAATTTTCAAACTACGATGGTGGGGGAAAGCACAGATAATTAAATGTTTCGACGTTAATA
>NW_017100704.1:69298-70588 GCF_001263275.1 Habropoda laboriosa | reverse complement strand
GAGAGCAACTATTTCAATTGCGCAGTTATCACTTTTATCCTTTAAAAAGTCTCTATTGTCACACGAAACATCTTGTTCACAGTATATGGCAGCGGTAATTTCGAAGAGACGTTCAGTATTTCAAACGTTTAGACGTTTTGTAGTATGTCAATCTTTGCTGTTAAGAACTCGACAATTCAATTAACATAGAACACCAAATTGCAGAATAAATCAACAATATACGCTTCTCGATATTGTATACGCTTCTTGTATTCACTTTCAACTTACAATATAACCTCTCGTTTTGCACATGATTCTCGCTGCATTTAAGAACGGTGGTCGGGAACGTTCGACAATGCTCGGAACTATTCGGTTGGCGATTCTCTTCTCGTGTACCTTGAATATGAAACATTTCATGTTAAGTTGGACACTTTCTGCCACTATGTCATGGTTTTTTTTCAAACTCAGCACAATTATTGGTTAATTAAACGTTAAACTGTTAAAAAATCGAGTCAAATTTCTGGTTCCCCAACAAGGGAACATCTCGAAGTGACAATTGGCATTATTATCTTATTCTATGCTGAATCGGTAATGTTAGAAACGACTCGAAAATAATAAGGGCTCTTTCCAGTGATGCCAAATCGTGGGACGTGGACTAAATCGCTTACCCCCACTATGACCTACCGCCATCTCCCACTACATATACTGTCCTCGTACTCTCACGCTGTTAGTTTAGCGGTAGCTCTATCCGCGTGCGAAACCTGTTCGGCTCTTTCCGCCAAGAATTACGTAACACGACGTGACGCTCGAGCATGAGTAACAATTAGGAGATTCCCTTTGAATCTCGGTGAGACGCAGTGTTTCGAGTAGATGGACGTTCGGGACAACGTTTTTTCGAATAAAATCTTTTTCGTAAATTTTCATTAACACGATTTATTGTCAACTGAATACTGATTAACTTTTGTTTGAAAAACTTGTTCATCAGTTTCGCGGAAATACCGGCAAAATTGTAGTGGCCGTTTCGCATATGTATAGGGGTTTGAGAGACTTTGTATACATTCAAAATTTCTCGTTTATTTTTATATTGCAATTTTCATTAGGTAGTTAAATAGCAATATAAATAATAACAAAATTGAATAACACGTACAATAGTAGGATAGGACACTAGAATACTGAACGCGTTAATAACGATTTTGACAGTTTTCTTAATTTTGAACAAATTTGAGCAGTTAAATTTGACATTAATATAAAGATTTATATGTTTAAAATTAATATACAAAAAATCACAGAGGTATTACTCGGTACTTTTTT
>NW_017100704.1:67409-69202 GCF_001263275.1 Habropoda laboriosa | reverse complement strand
GTAGAATGAACTTTTATCTATATTCTGCAATTAGTTTGGTAGTCGTAAGTTGTGTGGTTTATTAGATATTAGCAATTGTTTATAACAGTTGACTATATACGAGTACGATGAATAGGAGACGCTCTCCTATAATGTTTAATAACTCTTGAACTAAAACGAATATGTTAACAAAAGTTATATGGGAATGTAGCTAAAGGAGTTATCTTTCAGAAGCATATAGTTAGTTGTATGAGAATTTAGTAGAATGTTATGAAATTATTGAAAAACCGGAAAGGTACTTGACGGTATGCGGTATCGTTCCCGACAACACGTACTAAAATTGTTAATAACAAATTATTGGACGGGTCTAGTGCATTATAATCTATATGTGAAAGTTGCTGAAGGTTCACACTTCATTGTTCAATTCTAAAAGTTCACAAAATCATCCTAATTATTGAGTTATTAATGATTTTTCACAGGCTCGCTTAATATAACCCGTGGGAGGTGGAGCATGGCGGCCCGTCAGCCAATAGGAAACGTTTTCTCTCTATCCTTCTCGCACAGTAGTGCGTTCCTTGTCTAATACCTCTGTTCATATTCTGTGTTCCTAGTAACGAGTCGTTAGTTCGCGTGGCCAAACACGAGATGGCGTTACTTTATGGAGAATCTCTCTATCCTTGTCTTACCCTATTCCTTTCCTTGTCTAACTCGTTTCTCTAGTGCTATCTTTGTCTACACCTATTTCTTTCCTTGTCTAACACATTTCTCTGGTGCTATCCATGTCATCCCTATTATATTTAACTGATACTTATAATCAATTTTTAATTGCTTTCACATTACTAATAATGTAGTTAGTAAAATACAATTTCTGGCTTATTTTCAAGTATTTTAATTATAGATTAATTAATGTTTCTTTTTAGATAACAATTTAGATGGTAGTTTATAATTATTGAAATTATTAAATAAATTTGTTACATGATTGAACTTAATAAAACAGCTTAATTTATTCATTTCTCATTGAATTAACAATTGCATGCAGTAGATTAGTTAGAAATTGTTTATAACTTTTATTTAATATTTGAAAATTAATATTTTTTTTTTTGTGTAAATTAGAAATGGAACTTTCAGGCCACCACAGGAATCAAGGAAAGGACTTCAACATCCGGGGAAATGAAGAAATGCAATTAGTTATCAAAAAATCAATGATTTATTGTAGGATAACTGTACAAAATGTATTTTACAAAAGGTTACAAAATGGTATTCTATACTTCGAATACGGGTATATGATATCCCGTTCTATACCTTATTTGTAATTTCATAGTTATGTTTAGTTTTAATTCCAACCATAACTAATGTTGTAATTTTATTCTAAGACAAATCGGTAACGTCGAAAGCGACACGAAAATGGTAAGGGGGTTCTAGAGCCCCTGTTACGTGGGATAAAAAAGTGCATTGGGTGATAGGTCTTTTGATAGTGCAGAATTACCACTTGACAGACGAAATAATATTCCCGACAATATGTTCATAAAAAATTGTAAAAATAATATACAGATGTTTAGTTTTATAATATATTTTTTCTTTATTTATAAAACACAGCGAAAATACACAGTGACAGTTCTTTCCACTTTTTTTTTATATCAACTGCATGGATTACTTAACCTTTAATTAGGTACGCCGGGTTTTCTAAATACCCCAGTTTTGTTATTTGTGGGATATTTTATTACACTGCATAACTACGTTGCTCAGCTGTTACGTACCTTCTTTTTACGAACATCTGTCCAATTTGTTTTGAAAACAAAAATATTTCCTCCAGC
>NW_017100704.1:61807-67354 GCF_001263275.1 Habropoda laboriosa | reverse complement strand
CTTAATCTCTATTTATTATTATTTGTAAAATTATTTAGTACTAGTATTAATTGGAGAATAGTAAATATTACGCAAAAGAACGATAAAAATGTATGTGTGTGGAGTGTCATGGACACCCCATATACGCAGTTACGTCATTTAGTAGGCGTATCTAATTAGGGGTTAATTCTAACCTTTAAATTGATGCGTGATTTAGTATGTAATGATCACGATAAAAACTCTTATTGATATTCTGTTCATTTATCCCAGCTAGCACACGACGTCTTAAAGACATCCTTTTACGTTCATTTTTGGTCTGAACGTTTTACGACCTGATCTGAACGTCTTACGACCTCATCTGAACGTCTTGAAGACGTACGATTAGGTACGTCTTAACAAACGTATAATAATTACGTCTTTAATTTTAAAAAAGACGATTTAAAGACGTTTCTGAAGCCGTACCCAGAAACCACTGCGTAACGCTACGCAGTTCCATGCTGTACCGCATGGTGTCTTAATTTATCATATGAATTATAAGTGATTTATAATTGTATAATAGGCATAATATAATGTTAATATAAAATATAAAGTGATTTTAACATAAATATTGCATAAGGTTAGCTTTTCAATAGTTGTACGTGAACAAAATGTGCTGGATAATATTTAGAACGCATGCATGGTATGTAATAATAACAAAAATAAGATTAATTGCAATTAAGTAAATAAAATAAATTTGTATTAAGTGTGATCTTATTTTGAAAACCGTTTTCCTCTTTCCAGAAAAATCTTGTATTAATAATAACTAAGGTATGTTAAACCTAACCTGTACGTATAAGTGTCTTAAAAACGTCATTCAAAGAGCTGTTCTTGACCTAACCAAGACTTGATAAAGATGTTTTAGAAACATCTTGATTTTTGTAACATTGTTTTGGGCGTCTTTAGGTTTTTATTGGACGTTATTAAGACGTTCCGGATGTTTTAGACAGACGTCTTTAAGGCGTTCACAAACCGTCTGTGTGCTGTCTGGGTATAATGTTTCACATATTTTCATTAACCTTTCGTTTCATAATATACAAAAAATAACAAAAATAATACCAAATACAAAGCGGTTAAGCAAATTTTGTCGACGATATGCTTCATTAAACAAAGTTATATAACGACTGACAGTTTATTTTTCTCGAAATGTGAGAAAATTTTTTAATGAAAATTGACAGCATGTTCCTAGCGTACTTCCAAATCTAATTTTCTAATATGCAAATGTATTAATTCGAATCTGGCAATTTACAAAATTATAATATTATTTCAAACTTGAAAAGTCACGTAGAATCTAGTGAAATATTTTACAATACCGTAATGTATAAAACGTCTACATTTCAGTATCACTGACAAATTCTCTATTAGTGCGAATAATTCAGTAAACCATAGAAAATACGTAAAAAAACCATATTCAAATCGTATGATTATAATCATTCGTATAATCAACGAAAAAAAAAAAAAAATTATATTACAATAAATTCTTTTGTACGAAAGATTACTTTACATTAGAAAACACGAACCAACGATGCAACATAATCGAAATCGACAGTGTGATGAAACGAAGGGTTAACTTGAACGGGAATAACAAGTCAATAAGTAATCCTTTGCTGTTGAAATGTTCGTCGGGGAATCTGCAGGCTTAGGCAAGTACATTTCGTAAATGCAATTCCATACGTGAAACATCGATTACGTCTATATTTAGTACGAAATAATCTATCTCTATAGTCGTTTTAATTCGCATTTATACACAGATATATACAATGTGGATTACAGTACATACGACGTTAATACAATTGGTCGCGTATTCGTGTATTGCGCGCCAGCTAATTGTAATCCAGTGTACAAACGTACGTCTCGCTCAAACGATAGACCATTTACACAAATAAAAACGTACTGCCTAGATTTTTCACGCTTAACACCATGCTTAGCGCATATGCAAAATAATGTTGATCGCTCGTTGAAAATCGTCCGCGAATTCGACGATTTATTTATCCCGATAAGTTTTGTTAGTAATATTACGTTATTACTGATTCTCTTCTTTTTTTCTTTTTTAAGAACATTATTATTTATCAACGTATTGTTACGTTCTTGAAAAGTTGATATTTAAACAATTCCTTTACTTAGTATATTTATTCGTAATATCGTTTCGTTTTTTTTTTTTTGTTTTTTATTATTTGAATGTTTCCGCTTTACCAAATTAAGCTGTGTGATATAATTGAACGTAGCTGAAGAAATGTCTTTCTCCTTTTGCCACGTTTCTTGAATTATTTGAGTTTGACGAACACGCACACACGAATGTTATGTATAGGTTCTTTCAAAATTGCTCAGAGAAATTGTAGAAGCACATTTTTCACGCGACAAGTGTAATTTAACAAATATTTTAACGATATACAAAAGAATAACGCAGTGTTAAGGAATAACTTTTTTAAATAAATCGTTTCCAATGATTTCGCGTTCAAACAGTAAAATTCCTCAGTTTTGGTAACAAAATAGTTTTGGCTATGTTTTTAAAGAAATTTTCTTTTGCACATTTTCGTAGAGAATGTGCTTTTGCAATTGGTCTGTTTAATTTTGAAATATTTTATCTGGTATACAGGAAGCAAAAAAATTATCGTTACAAATTTTATGCATTATCTTTGAAATTTCTTCTGTTTAAAAGGTATTTAATTTTTCTCATCTGAAATAATTTTAGGGTAACCTTTAGAGATATGAACGAAACATTAATAGACAAAATAAAAGTATTTCCGATTAAATAGAGAATTTAGAAATTTACCGGAGAAATAATCATCGCTTGAATTAATTGCCATAAAAGAGTTTCAATTATCGTTTATTATCGTTGTTAACACAATTTTATTAATTCCAACAATTTTGTATCAATAATTTCTTCGCAATCTCTATACGTATAAGTGAATTCAATATATTTATGCGTTATTTACAGAAGTAATCGAGACATAAGGCTTTGTATAAAATTACATGGTACCGATCATTCGAAGTACACAGACGCAAAAGGTTAACAAAGTTCGTATAAATAATCGAACGCTAGCATGAAATTCATTAGATTCGATATTAATTCCCTTAAATTAATTGTTATCGCGAAGAATCGAATAAATATCGTTGTGCACGATTTATTTTTCTTATACGTTGCACAAGAACTCGTTACAAATTTAACCCTTTGCGTGTGAGTGTTTGGCCTACTGTTGCTTTTATTTTTTCTTTCGGTCGTATTTCGAATGAACACTGTCGAATCGATTAAACTGCTTATTTACATTTTTATGACTTGGTAAAATAATTTCTACCGTTAAAGATCCTTTCATTTTGGATTCATATTTTTTAGAGTGCAATTTGCAAAGGGTTAACATCAGGGTAACCAATAAATTCTCGAGTTTGAACCTACAGTGATATATCGACCTTGAAGAATAAACGTGGAACTTATTTAAACTAAAAAACACTTGTTGTTACAATTTTATCTCTCGCAGATGAAGTAAATCAAAAGTCGTGAACGGTAAACGCAGTAAGTTGATGGAACGAAAAAATAAACAGAAAAGTATCGTTAAAATTAAACAGAACCCATTTATTAAAATTGTTACAGTTTCATCCAACGTATCAAACAATACAAACACCGCTTAAAATATTCGAAAAAACATCGAGGTCGAAGAATTTCGAGAATTCTTTTACAATGGAGCACATAAATTATAAGGCTTGAGATTTGTTAGTAAAAATAATTGTTCGACCCTGGAAAAAAAGTGGTTTAGTTACCTAACTAATTAAGCTCTCGAAGAATTTCGACGTGAACTTAAAAACAAAAACAAAAATAGTCGAAGCAAAAGCGATTTCGAAAGTCTAAATTAGTCACAAGGGGAAAATTATTATTCTAGAACGGAGAGTTGTCAAGGTTCAATCGAATGTTAATCGGACAATAATCATTTACGTGAAAATTTTATGAAAATATAGCCGGTTCCTTAATTGGTTAAATATTAATGGTAAAACTCGCCGGAGAAGTTATCAGCTACCCCCATTGATTTGAGGCACACGTTACACATACACATTATTTCCGATATTGTCCTCCGAAAAATAAATTCGAATAAAGTTTTCACACATTTCGACAGGGAGCTTTTGTTTTTCTTTTCGTTAATTTCCCTTTGTCGGCGCAGAGAAAATGACGAGCGTTGATTATCGATCACGTTTGACTGGACATTTTTCTGGAGGAAACGGACGTTTTGTGGAACGTTCAATGATAATATAGGTACTACACTGTCCAGCGATTTCTTTGGTACAGAAATTGTATGTATTTCATTTTACAAACGTGAAAACCCCTTCTTTTTTTCTTTTTCTTCCAAGCATCTGTATAGTTAGAATTCTCGGACGTTGTACACGAAATTATAATACAGAATTCTCTCTCTTCTTTCTTTCTTTTTTTTTTTTCCATCTTCATCTCTTTAGTCTGATAGGCTCTTCGTTTTCAAGGACTAGAAGTGCTACAGAGGGCAATTTATTTACAACTATAACGTCTACTATAATCTTTTTTTTTCTTTCTTTCTTTCTTTCTCGTTCAGAGTCACAGGTATGAATAATTCTAGATTCGCTACGCGCACATACATAATTTTGATCACCGGTAATTCGAATAATCGATCTCAATTAATCATTGTACAACGAAAGCTTTTTATTTAACTTTATTTGTTATATATATATAAAAGAATATTCCTTATCCGAAAAGGAAACTTTATTTATTTATTTATTTCTGTTATGGTTCGATATCTGCTTTTGTAAAATGTTTGTTAATCGTTCGTCACGTGCAGTAGCGAAAGGTAGATTATAAATTAGGCCTAATTTAACTAGACACGAACTTTGGTGCACACAGTTTCGACTTTAGCTCGATCAGGTATTTTCTCGATCATCTTTGGTATCGTAATTCACATAACAGTGAAAGTAACAACTAAATATTTCATTAATAATACAGAAGATTAAAAATTTATTTTTGTTTTTTTTTTTTTTCGTTTAATTTGATCGACAAACGCATAGTAGCGGAATAATAAAAAATACCTGAGCGAAATTTCGAAGGTTTTTCTTCTTCTTTATTTGACAAAAATCAATCGATAAATTAAACTGATCATCGATCGTGTTAACGTAACGTTTCACGTATTCGTCGAAATTGTACCTAATTGTTTCACAAGGATATTTCTCATCCTTCGCGTCGTTACATTATTTAATAATCGTCACGCTCTCTGTTCGCGATAAGGAATAACGCACATAATAAATCGTTCACAATATCGTTGCGAAAACTGTACATTTCACTTTCTTTTTTAACGATGTTATCCCGTTATCCCTTGTCCCTAAATATTTTCTTCATAGTCGCCTCTTCGTTTGCATCTCGATACCGCATATTGTCGCAGCTATTTACACATATTAAAATAATTACACATTCAAGTTACGTATAATCAATATATCCATTCGGCCTTCTCTGTTTCTGTTTTCTGTTTCTTCATACATTTATATTCATATTTATATTTATTTATATATATATATATATCTTTT
>NW_017100704.1:0-52065 GCF_001263275.1 Habropoda laboriosa | reverse complement strand
ATCTGTTGTATATCGTATGTAAAGTTCCATAGATCTTATTCATTTAAACAATATATTATGAATCTGACGTAACACGAAGAGTAACAAACACAGTCTACAATATGACTCGAACTGTAATACGATCAAATCTTGAACATTATTTACAATGCCACGCCTCCGAGAATATTCCTCTATTTCTCGCTTTTTCCCCTCGTTCTTCTTCTCTTCGATCAACAGGTTTTACTTATATCTTTGGTTTTAAATAGCGTCCACGCTGGTCGTGATAAACTAGAACTTCATTACAAGTACAAATAACACTCTAAACAGCGCGTACAATGTGTTTTTTGTATGTGTGTGTCGGTGTGATTGCTCGCGACCGAAGAGAACTAGAAGAATTCTCTCTCTCACTCACTCATTCACTCACTCACTCACTCATTCACACACTCACTTACTCACTGTTTTCGCTCATTCACTCATTTATTGACTTACTCACTCACTCAATCATTCACTTATTCACTCATTCATTGACTCACTCACTCACTCATTCAATCACTAACTCACGTACTCACTCACTCACTCTTCCTCCGCGCGAGCGTGTGTGTGTGTCGAATTATACAAACAGGACTTTCTCGTGCGAACGATGAACGTGAACGTTGACCGATTCCTTGACGCTTGACTCTGTCACATTTTGTGAAACATTTAACGTGGGCACACGATGTCCGTCGATAAGTATCTTAGGCGTAGTATAAGACGATAGGTCGGAACGGCTGACCTTTAACACGCGTTCGCCAGTCGTTCGGGACTTCGTTTAGGCGGCGACCTGAAATCAAATATTTCACAATAAGTACATGTTTATTCACCGGCTATTTTTACTCAATCTTCGACGTTCCACTATCTTAAAAATGATTTACCACTCGCGTAAATATTTATGATGAGCTTTTTGGGGGTAATACTCCGCGTACAGATATTGACAAAGTGTTTTCCGGGTGAATCGTGCGCTAAGTATCTCGAAATAGTAAGTTGATATGGATAAAACGTTCGAAAACTTCGAATGAAAAGAAAATGGTGAAATTGAAGTTACAAAGAAACTTGTTTAATAATTAAATAATACCTAGTTTATTTGTGGTATGTAGAAAAAAAAATGTGAAAAAGAGAAGACGGTAGGTAAGTTGATTTTACCGTGGATCTCTCGTATTTTTTATTCTAAAAATTAATTAACTTGAAACGAGGAACACTTCCTTTTGTTTCATGTCATAGTGCTTGTCAAATTGGCATTATGAAGTTGGCGGGGGGAGGGGGTGGTCGTTGGTGAAAAGTGTGAACAATTTTATGGAAATTACTTGGACTACGCGTATCCAGCTTTGAAAAAGTCACGTCCCTTTGATATTTTATTCAAGGGACGACATTCAACCTAACCAGCCGTAATATAAAGTGCACGAAATTCTATGAAAACCGGGTTGCGGCTAAATGGATCATATATCAAGGAAATAGTAGATTAATTTGCTCACCTAACAATCAAACGGTTAATTGAATATGTTGACCAGTACCAAATGCATCATGACTAGCAGGACGTTAATTGACAATCGATCAGCGAAATTTCCTGCAATCAAAACCATCAATCATGTTAGAAAAATTGGTCACGAATTAACCATTTCACGTTAACATTTGCTCGAAACATATTTCCAAGGTGTTTTGTTTTTTTTTCTCTCTAATTACTAAGGTCTCTTGGTGGTTGCACATGCCGGTGCAGTTGCGAATACAATGCTCGAAAATATCTAATCAAACAGAAATTAGAAGGATCATCCATACGATGCTGTACGACGAGTGACTTCCGAAGAAGAGAATTTCTTCTTCAACCCTGAAGCGAAGAACACAAGTTCAATCCACAGTTTCTTTTCACTTTCCGGCTCATTATCATCGCGATCAATAGGAGGCATGCTTTTTGCGTGCATTATTATTTCAAACCACCGATGGCCGAGGCTAACCGTTAATCGATGGGTTAGGGGCCATTAAACATGTCGACGAGGAGGAGGAAGGCCGTAGGAAAATATCTTTCCCAGGCGGAAATTATTGCCGCGGATATCATTTTCCTTTACGGCCGTCGTTAAGCTTTGATTACGATCCCGCCAAAAAGTTTATGAGATACGACGGGCGTAACGCCTCGATACTTTGTTCGTGACACCGGTGTTACGCTGACAATAAGTCAGGGACCGCTAATGTAAACTGCATGTCCTTAAATTAGGGTGTGTGTTCTGCAAACCGGGTCGTTTCGCTTTATCTCTCCTTCGTCTTCTTCCTCTCTCTCTCTCTCTCTCTCTTTTTCTCTCTCACACCCTCTGTCAGCAGAAGGAGTTTCCATTAGCAATAAGAATTAACTCCATAGCCCCCGCCACGGCTAATTACTTTCTTATTTGCGAGCTTCCTTGTTTTACCTATCGCTTCCTTGCATTACCTAAACGAAACGTTTCTATTGCTCGAAAGAACTTCTTTCTTTTTTTTTTCTACGGCTTGGCCGATTTAATCGTTCGGCAACGGAGGATGAAACGATGGTAGGAGAACGGAGAAGGGTCCAGACAGTGATCAGAGAGGATTTGTGCAAGTGTTCTCTCGTACAGGGTGACTCAAAAATAGCCGGACGAGAGATTTAATCGCCTGGGGAAAGGCTTGTTTTTGCGTGGCAAACCGTTCCGAAAGTGTTCAGCCGGGCGATTTAATCGTTGGATGGAAGTTTCTTCTACGGCGATATATCACGGGAAAGTTCGGTTAACTTGATGGAAGAAATTTTCCACGGGGAAAGATGTCACGCGCTACGTTTCAGAGATATGTTGCTTTGAACAATTTAATCATCCGAGGTAGGAAGGTGTTTTTGTACAGACTTGCCGGGAAAGTTCCGCTGACTGTTCGGTGTGTATACTTTACGCCGGGAGTTACAACGCTGTGCAACATTGCTGGAAATTTTAATGGGAACTCTCGGTATTCATTTGAACGCCTCTTTCGTACCTGACGTTAATTTCTACTTTGGCAAATGGAAATAAAAAGTTAGCTTTATGTTAGCATTTAAACTTTTAAGGAGGTGCACGCCCCACACCTTGAGGCGCGTCGAAAAATAGATAAAGTTAGAGAATTTTTTTTCGTAGGTAATTACTAGATGAAAAATTTCAATTTTTCCCGGAAGATACAAACGTAACTATCAGCTTTCTTCTCGAATTTTTGAAAAGTACGAATGTTACAAAATGGAGGCGTTATCGCGAGACCTGTTCTGCTAGAATCGTGTGTTTTTAAATCGATTATTAGCGGTACGTATGAATTTCATGATAAATGTTTTAGAGGTGCAAACAATTTCAAACAATTACAGAATATATATATTTAGAGGAACATTTAGCAATTCAACTTTTCATCGTCCATAATCATAGAAGCAGCAGGGAATTCAAATTGAATGCTGCCTGATTCCGTGCAGTTAGTGGATATATCCATATGATAATGATCCACCAACGTTCCTATCTGATGCAAACGAGGTCTAACTTCCATGGCTAATTAGTGTACATTGTTAGAAGCATCGTCTGGTTGTACTAACTTAATAATAAATACAAATTAACTTTCCAAGTTCTTTGCTTGCCGCGTATTTTATTTCGGCGTGCTCTGTAAAACGATCGAAGAAGCTTCCTAGAAACAGGTACGCATTTCCAGAGAAACTTTTAGCATATATGAAATTCAACTAGCAGCATGCAACATATTAACATATCCCAGTTTCAATGACATTGCGGTATATTCAGCGTGTACATGAAATTTGCAGTAGTTCACGCTGTAAGTAGGGCTTCAGTTCTTGCAATTAGCCGACACAGAACCTTGTATTTTCTTCGTTAGTTTCACAATTTAATAGGTTTTTTTTTTTTTTATCAATCTCGAAATACTACTGCGTTGTCCGGGAAATGACGATGAAATAATACTGTGATAAATTCCGGAAAATTTTGATGTTTAAGTAAATAAGAAAATTTCATATTTCGCCGTCTTTTTGGTAATTTGAAAATTCCATTTCGTTTCGAAACTTTGCTTCTTTATATTCTTTAAGATCAAAATTTTCGTCTCTAAATTTTGTAAATTTTACGAACAATTGTTCAGATAGACTATCCTTCTTTTTGGTAAAAGAGAAACATTAAATATCGGAAAAGTGTTCTATTTTCTCTCGTCTGTAAAACAGTGTAACTCCGAGAAGAAACTAGTAATTGGCTAGAAAATCGGCACGAACTTTCCAACCTAATATAATTAATACTTTCATATTCAATTCCTTAATACAAATATTCCAAAGAGTATATTTCAACAATTTCCTTTCCATTTGCAATACACTGTTAAATACTTTCATTCTTCATTTCTCAAGCATTCTACACCACACAAAATTCCCAGGAAACGAGAGAAAACGGCACAGTTAAACTATTAAACTAATTTTCAAACTTGCAACTGCTTCACCTCTGTCCCATGTAACAAAAGCATTCTTCCAATCATTACCGACGTTCCTCCTAAAGTCAAACATACTCCAAAGTAATTTATCACGTTTTTGGGCCCACAGAAACAAGAACCAAAAAAAAAAAAAGAAGGAAAAACGCTTATACGCTATTTCGCGATGTTCGATCGAAGAGCATTCCAATTCCTTCGTGATCCCTTTCGATGGTAAAAGTTCCAGCCTTAGTTCTCGTTCCTTTTTTCGTCGGAGCCGCCACGTATTACAAATTTCGCGGAAAAAGAAAGTTACACACACCGTTCCTCTTTGATGCTCGGCCAGAAACTTTAACGCATTTCCGACGATATGGATCGGCAAAGTGCTTGATAGCATATCACCGAGGAAATTTGTGCGCCAGTGTATAAGAGGAGGAGGTATTAACGCAACCTCAACTTCGGCTATTTATTAGCGTGGCGTAGTAATGCCAGCTGATGAGCTTCAAGAGGAAATACCGCTTCCCTTCATCCCCTTCAACCAGAACTTACGCTGCTGTTAGTTTATTAACCTTATCCTTCAGCGATGCTCGATTATCAGCGGGAAGATTAATCTACCGTGTACCTAGCCTTTCGTCCTCCTTCTCTCCCTCTCCTCCGTGTTTTTTTCTTTCTTCTTCTTCTTTTTCTTCGGCTTCCTCTTCTTAATGATCGGGTAAAGACGTTGAAGTCTGTTAATTTGTACGCGAGCCAAGCGAACACGCTGTCATCCGGTGTTTACAACTTTGGATTTAGTTTAGACGGAATAAAAATTCCTCGTTCTTTCTTCTTCTTTAGGGGCGCGTTCGTTTTTACGCGAACGACATAAAGGTTGAGTTTTAAGGACGCGATGAATTAAGATACTTTTCTCGGTGAACCGAGGCACTTTTTCCGGTTAGGAAAAGCTGATTTTCAGGGGAGTTCGACATCGGTCGTGTTTCAAACGCGAGCACCATATTGGTGGAATTTATAGACAATGCGAGCTGCTATTTTCTTCTCTTTTTCATGGTATTTCGGACAGTTGTTTTTAAAAGCTTTTTACCTGTCGAATTAAAACTCGTTGTTACGCTTTCGTGCAATTTTGTTTCCATGCAAAACAGTCGCGAGTTTTGAATGAAATTTGGTATTTGAACATTTTGAACATCATTGACCAATGTTCGACGATGCATTTTGTACTTATGCCTCTTGAAAAAAATTGCCACAGGTCAATTTAGGTAGAGTTTATAACGTTTATAGTGTTTATCACGTTTTTGAATATAAATTGAAATACATTTTTTATCTCGCGGAATACTTAAATTCACTGGAATTTTAAACGAGTATGCCAAACAGAGCTTTTAGCGAAGGGAAAATATCATTTAGTAAACACAAATTTCGCGCGTGTTTTTCCTTTTTTTTTTTACATATATAAATTAGATAAAATTTATCGTGCATTTTAGCTGTTTAACTTTCCTCTCTTCCACGCTCATGATAAGTTCATTTTTAAAAATCGAAAGACTTTTAATTCATAAATTCATTTTTAAAGATTTGAAAAATCTTCAAGTCTACGGTGTTTTAAATACAAATTTCGCGCGTGCTTCTTTTCTCTTCTTTTTTTCTTTGATTTTCTTTAAAATTCTTTAATATAAATTAGGTAACATTTACCGTGCGTTTCAGCTGTTTAACTTCCCTCGGGGTTATTTAGAGAAGCAACGCTCTGCGTACTCGGCCGCGAACGGGGCCCTAAGAAACGGCGAAAGAAGCCGGTGATTACACAAAAATTCACCGGTTTCTTTTTGCACGGACGGCGTGAAAAGGAAATAAGACTCCTGTCGAGGAAATGAGAAACGCAGTATAGACGATATTGCATCATGAAAAATCGATTGGCCAACTAGATTCCAGATGATTCGTTTATCGTAATATCGACTCTGTGGCCCTGAAATATTCATCTCTGAACAGGCCTCGTTGTTCAGATTTTCCAAAGGAGCACGCGTAACGAAAGAAAGAGAGAAAAGACAGCAGGTATAAATCGAGGTTACAAATGATAAACAATAAAATAAAGAATAGGAAAACACGTTCTCGTGGTACCCTCTGCATTCGGTGAAAAGTGATTTCTCCCTTGAAAATTAATCTTCCCACCGTTGCTGAATATTTATTTTCTATTTCTATGAAAAGGAATTGCCGCGTCTGCGAACCTCATTTACCCGGGGTAGATTTATACAAACATTAATCCTGATAGAATATTTACGAAGAAGTGCAGTTTCCATTATAAAGCACATTTGGGACACCTGGCTCGTGTTTATTTATTTATTACGTCTAGGAATTGTGTCGCGTTACCTCTGCATACTATTCTGCAAATACTGGTTATTTTGCTAGCGCAGGCGGGCATAATTAGCGTATAAATATTTTACTTGTCGAAGCGGAACGGAGGGGTTGTTAATACAGGTACGCGTTGCACACTTGTTAATCGTGCTCGAGATGTTTGGAATTCGGTTAAATCGTTCGAGAACTTTGAGGAGATCGAATTGTATCATGTCGTTTGTCATCGTTGTCAAAAGAATATAAAAAGAATATAAAAATAAAATAACAGAACGTTGTTTAGTATTGACTAGGTTAATTTTTGTTTTCTTCTATTCTACTTAACCTTGTTTCGGTGGTGTTTTTCTCTATAATTGATATTTCATTGCCTTTCACGATGCGTGTGTAATATTTATGGGATAACGAAGAGCAGAGATAAAATTGGAGATCGAATGCAAGCAGTAAAACAAACTTAGTAGTGTATTATATCTATTAATGCGCCTATGACTAACAGTTCTAACATGATCAGAGCGTTGAACAGCGTTTGGTGCCTCAGAACAAGTGTCAAAGTGCAATGAAGTGCAGAAAACACGATGCTAAAAACAAGCTGTTCAAAATGTGGCTCGAACGACTTCTCGAATTGAAACGAAACTCACCTGTATAATATTGAACATTTCTAATGCATTGTAGAATTATCAACATTTAGTCAAATTTATACCAAGTTATGTAAAAATTGAATAATTTTACTTTCAATATTCAATACCTAAAGACCTTTATTTCAACACTTTATGTTCGTCTTTTTCACCTAGACACAAAAAAATTCAAATATCACAATACAAATATTTTAATTTCTATCAAAATTTACTAAGAATTTCTCGATCTTCAAACATTTCACTCTTTTAACACAGATTCCAATATTTTAAGTTCCTTTCCTTTCACTTTGTCAAATTTTTCTAATTAAAATTTGAAAAATTCAAATATAATATAAAAGTTTCTATTTTCCTTAGTTTCATAACACCGATATTAACATAAAATGATTCGACTATCAAAATTTACTAACAACGGAATATCCCAAAGTGATAATCACCGATTTTGATGAAACTTTGATATACAGTAGTCCTCCAAAAACTATTCGACACGTATTTTTTTATATCGGCAATCATCCACATTGGAGGTGTGAAAATCACCCTCAAAGTTGTAGGTAGTAAGTCCATTTCGTCTAAAATCTGGAGAATTTTTGAAGATAGAGAAACAGTTGACGAATTTTGTATTTCTTAACAATTTCCAAAAATAAAAAACAAAGTAATTTTCACTGAATATGATTATTACCCTCATCTTTGACGACAATTTTCACCCCTTCAGTATGAACGATTGCAGATAAGAAAAGTGTGTCAAATATTTTTTTTTGCCAGAGTTTCATCAATATCGGTGATTATCACTTGTGGATCTTCATTTTCCAAGAACCTCATTCCCTTGATATTCAAACACTTCACTCTCTCAGCACACAGAGAGTTTCATTTCGAATAGATAGTTCGTTTATACAGATCCATACACGTGAATTTCATTCGTAATCGAGTCGTTTGGCATCGAACCACGTTCAAGACAGAATAAACCGCGTGCTTCTTGTCGGCGCGTTCTCCGGACTCTTCGCTGGAAAACCATGGGCCCTGGGCATCTAAAGCGATTTTCAGGCGTTCACGAGCAAATTCGGGTATGGAAGGAGAATGACCGGGAATCGGAATCCCGCACGCAAGAAAGACAACACTATCGATCTTGTCAAAGTTTCCAAATCTCATGAACGATGGTGGCTTATGGTGGTGATGTCGTGAATAGACGAGGAGAAATTTACAAGCCTTACCACCACCATTGCCAGCCTCTGAGTTGTCTAGCGCTTGGATCTCCATTTTGTGCAGCAGCTTCGTTGTAGCGGTTGAAGTAGTAGTAGGCGGTCCTGCACAATAAACACCACATATCGCGTCCATCAAGTAATAAGCATAGATATTTCTACGAACTGGGTAGTTAGAGTGTTAGAAACGTAGGCGACCAATCGCAGTTTTTAGTTCGTTTCAGTGGGTTAGAAATAGTGTTGGTTTTTTAATACAGAATTTTGTTAGAAAAAAAGAGAGCACACGATGATAAGTGATGAATTAGTTTCTCTTTTCTAACGAGGGAACACCCCGAAGTGATCATTACCAATATCGACCAAACTTCGTTTGGTATATTGTAGTACTTAAAAAAATATTTGACACGTATTTTTATTTGTCGGTAATTGTTCACGTTAAAGGGATGGAAATCGTCCTTAAAGTTGTAGGTAGTAAGTGTATTTGGTCTAATGTCTCGAAAATGATTAGAGATAGAGGAACAGTGCAAATTAACGAATTTTGTATTTTTCAGCAAGAAAATTGAAAAATAAGTTTACTGTCTTCACCTTCGACGCCGATTTTCATTCAAATACGTGTCAAAATACACCAAAGTTTGATCGAAAATCTGTGATTATCACTTCGGGATGTTCCCTTGTAGGTGTTAAGTTTGTTTCCGAGTTTGTTGATAAGCGCAAAGGAAAGGCCGAAGAATGAAAGTATGAAAAACGAAAGTTGAGAAAAAGAGGAGATGTATTACTATCGGTGATATACTATATTTTTTTTCCTAATGTGTACATGTTATTCTACGAATGGGATATAATTTCTATTCGTCGAAGAGATGTATAACACAATTGCATGATTTAATAACTGTCTGTATCGTTTAGACAGTATATGGCGATGATAAAAACATGAAATCATAAAAATAAGCGTTGGATCGTTAGTAAAGAAAAACGGAATAAAAGACTGACTAAAAATACTAAATAAACTGGGAAACTTACGAACACGTTTAATATGCGCATGCATCCGGGGATTATCTATCTAATTATACATATTCATAGCGCGTTCTGTAAACACAGCAAATGCTAACATAGAAACGAAAGGAACAAATAACGTCTGATTGAAAGTGGGTCAGTTTGTTCTGAGGCATGAATTTATCACGGGGACATTTTTAATATTTTTCACAATGTCGGTGGAATTCTCGATATTCGTAAACTTCGATTCAACGTCTCGTTTAAAAAAAAAAAAAAACAAAACGTGTGAATGTAATTATACGTACGGTGGAAACAGCGGACAAATATTTTTGCGCGGAAGTTGCTTCGGCAAGGTAATTAATGTCTCGCGGTTTGGCGCAACATTAAGCGAACACTGTATTATACAACATAATGCTCGGGGAAACTTCAGGAGTCCTTTAATTTTATTATGCTAGTTCCGTGACAAGTGAGAGAGATAATCACGTAAAGGAATTAAATTTTCAGCACGAGTTATCCAATGAGAAATGAGAAAAGTCACAGTTCCGTTGCGACTGTTACATTCGAAAAATGAATTTCACAATTACATCACTTTTAATCAGACCAAACTTACGTACCTAACTCTGTTAGCTCTTTACGCGACGTTAACCTTTCACGATGTTATTAATTCATACACGAAAGTTCAATTAGAAGCATCTACGACAAGAATATCAAAACAGTGTTTGTATTTTTAACGGAAAATTACACAATTTTAGATATCCAGATATTTCCTCCCGCCTTTAGTTTACGTCTAATTACTAACCACACGACTATTTCATCAACGAGGACTTTACACGGCTCTTCCATTCGATTCCCGCAACGGCCGCCGGTCTATTCAGTAACACACAAATCAGTGAAAATTTCATCAATAATCCTCCTTCTTTTCATCCCTAATTTCCGCCGAATTCGCCCGAAATCGTCAAATAGCCGGGAATTAGTTATTAGTCGGTCGGGGTTTGCGCGCATCTGTTCTACTGTAGCCGGCCGCGTCGGAAGTAGAACGTATCAATAATAAGCCAGCCGGCGAGAGTGACCGAGGCAGATCGGTATGCTCGTCACGCGCCCGACCGTCGAATAGACGGGGGCGCAAATTGGCAAACACCTAGGGCGAACGAAGGGCTAACGAAGAATCCATTCCCGTGTGAAAGCGAGTAACACCGTCGTGGAGGGGGCGTCGTGTGTCGTCTTGAGTCACAAAGTAGGGGACCGCGACCGGTCTTTTCGTATTTTTGTCGGATCTTTCGGAGAAGGAACTTCACGAAGAACAGAGAAAGAGAGAAAGGGTAGAAGATTTAGTTCAGTGAGAAGAGAGAAAATTGGACGATAATAGGCAGGGCGTGCTGCTTGCGAGTACAAGCAATTTAACCCGTGTGTAATTTAGTCCTTTCCTTCTGCCGTCTACGCGCGGCGACGGCTCCCGGTGCAACCGGACAAGCTGAAAACCGTTCTTTGGCCGAGATGATAACGAGGCAAGAGGAAGGACGTGGCTACAAGTTTCACCGCAAAATACCCCGGCCGTCTGTGAGGAAACGCGATGCACACGCCAAGACGCCTGTCGACGCCCACCACTTGACCCTTCGGCGCGCGGGTTACCCTCTTAGGACTTTGCCCTTTGAACCCGTCTGCCGTCGCTGGAATGTCATCTTAGCGGGATCAGACGGTGCTGGGATAATGGAAGGACACGTATAATAAGCTGAAACGTTGCACGCTTGATTAAGATGATTTCGGTCAGCGTCGCTCGCGGTTGCGTTCGAGGACGGTCATTAGGGAACTGGGTTCTAGGTTTCGCTTGTGGTGTCGTGTTAGATTGTGCGGGGTATTGGTGACTGTGTGATCTGCGTGGAACAGTTTTCTTCTTGTTTCTTTTGGAAATAAATGTGCCGGTGATTGTGAAAGTGGCGTAAGTCACGTATTAAAATAGTTTTCCATTGTGGAACTAAATGTTCCACACATGCTTCTCTAATGTGAAGCTTATCTACCATTGTAAAATTCTGTGGGTAATTTGAGAGGAAAACGTGTCTTTTAAACTCTTCAATGACTTACACCATTTTTGTAATTAATTGTCTATCCTAATTGGCGACTTGCGGTAACAGAAGATAATGAGTTTTATGAACGAAATAAGTTGAAACATATATGTATTTATTTATGTTGTAATTGTGATTGTGCTTAATTCATTTCTACTAATATTCTGCTTTAACAGCACAATTCTCTGTTTCTGATATTTCGAGGGTTTCGAAATATTCGTGATGAATTAGTGTAATGTAAGGTAGTAAATAATTTTCCTTTGTCACTGGTCCTGCAGTTGCATATAATAGAGGTAATTCTGCATCACAAATAACTTACATCATTATCGAAATGAACGTGAAATTGCCGCGGCTCATTATGAAAGTGATACTTTCATGTTATTGCTCATTTCACTGCTATTTCGCGAAAATTCTTTCGCAACAGTGAAACAGTGGATCGATGTAACATAAAATAAGAGAAAAACTCGATCACTTTCATAATCGCCGATAAAATTGTTCTAGATTTTATGACAAAAACTGAAGCGATTCTTCTGGCAAATTTAGACATTCCGAGACGTTCTTTTACTTCCTCTTCTTCGAAAACGTAACTCGTCAGAAGTCTTTAACACACCTATTCACCCATCCCTCTCTCAAGAACACATCCTACGAGATACTTCGTACCTTTTTACACAGAACGTTTCCCACGTACTTTCAATTTCGGTTAAAGGTTCGTAAAACATTATTACCCCGGTCCCCCTTTCCAAATTTTTACGAAGCACGATTTCTTCGTCGCGAAAATTTCCTTCGTTTCTGGTATATCTTTGTATTTCCCGCGTGACTTTATTACACCGTTCTACGCGAGAAGTTAATTGTCAGAAGTGAATGTGTCCGGACGGAAGTGTTGCAATATTTCCTCACGGAAGCGGAAACATGGAAGAACGCGGTGTATTCGCGCCGAAAAGATAGAGCCGTGGAAAGAAGAAAAAAAAAAAAAGAAACACATAAATTGTTCGGACACCGTTTGGGTAAGGGGGGAGTAGGTTTATTTACCGACCCAAGGGAAGATATCGGTTGACGGTAACGTTTCGTAGGGCGTGACGCGCGAGTGATACGCATCAGGGACGCGCATACGTACACTACATGTGTATGCACAGATGGATAGGGCTGAATTTGCTAACAATCGATCACGTTTAATTTGTTATATTGACGCATGTTGTTTGTTGTACGTACAGAAAACATGTACACACAGGAGACACATTGCACGTGGGCCAAGAGAATTCTTCGAATATTATTGAACGTTAAACATCGAGATACAGAATGTTATTTACATCAACGACACAGAAATTCTCGATAAAACTTTTAGTATCCCAGTCATTGTTAGCGAAGCCCTTGCGATACTTACGCTTGGTGGCAATTATTCGGAATATTCGAAGATAGGAAAAAGCTCTGCAATTATTTTCAGTATAGTATAGTATCAAAGCTACAAAAGTTTGTTCAGAACAATATTTTCTTCAGCTTTCTCTTTCCAAGTTTTTCTACTCTTCCCAGTGTCTAAGGTTGATTTTCATGAAAGTTAACAAATTTTATAAAACAAAATAAAGAGATAGCGATACAGTGGGCAGACTTTCGTAACACGTTGTGTAGATCACGAGCGATTAACCCTTTAATTTCGTACTAATTTTCAGTGATAGAATACAAACGAGGGCACACAGTCGTTATTTCAGAACTATCTGGCCGTAAATTTCGTATTCTCCGCGGCGACGATTTAACAAAAAAAAAAAAAAGATAGAATTTATTTAAAAGGAGGCCAAAGTAAACCGATTAAAACCGCTCGGCGGAGCTTATCGCGGTGATAAAAGCGCAAACTTCGTCGGGCAAATATTTATATCGCGAAACGCGAGCAAACTCGTCGGAGTTCTAGTTAAAGGGTTAATATCAATCGATTTCTAAGGGAGACGCGAGAATAAAACGTCGTTAATTCTCGTAACTGCGACCTGCATTTCCTCCTCGTATTCTCCCCCCCCTTCGAATCTTCCGTTCAACGGGCTTTACTTCATTTTCTTTCTTTTTCTTTATTCCTCTCCCCTTTCCTCGTCGCGATATAAAGAGATTAAAGGTGAAACGCTTCCGGTAGGTCGCGACAGAGAAAGATAGAGGAGACTGGAGAGATAGAGAGACGAAGTTAGATGGGATAGATTAAAATACGTTTATACTAACCAGGATAGTAGACGGTTTTGTGGGAAACGTTGTAGTTCGCCGTCGGTATACCGAGCAAGCATTTGACAATCGCTGCTTTCGGTAAATCTTCGTCCAGTAAGGCCGTTCGTGATAAGATATTGAACAGTCCATCCTTGTCCCGCGTAAGCGTTGGCTGCGCTGTTTGCTTTTCCGAAACACCCCTGCAATGGAAGCGACGTTTGCAAAATTATCACGGCCACGTTCCAACACGAAATATCATGCAACATGTCGGCTGAATCCACGGTATTAGCATGTTAATGTTATTTTGAAGATGCACGCTGTATCTTGCTTGCCTTGTTGTTTCTGTTGTTTTTGTAAATTTCGAGTGTTGATCTTTGAATAATTTTCAGGCAGAGTTAACCCTTTCGTGACAGAATTATGATTTCTTTTTAAGCATTTGTTATTTATCTATCGATCGTCGTGTCTGTAATGGGTGCTAAATTGAGATTACCTTTTTTTCAAGTATCTTTCAAGTATCACTCTTAAAAAGTGGTTTGCTCAGAAATAAGTTTTGCGTTTGTCTGTGAATGGTTTTAAATTGGAACGAGGGGCAAAGTTAAATTTTAGATATTATTAAGTTTGAATTTTCAAGTATTTTATATTGTTCTTTTGGAATTAAAAAATTCAGAAATTCAAGTACTTCAAATCTCAAGTATGTAACATTTTTTAATGTTAACGTTTAGAATAAGTATACAAAGTTACATATTATAAAAAATGTCGAATACTCAAAGTTTCAAATATTTATTATAAGGGGTCTCTTAGTTAAAAACAAAAAACATTCCAAAAGGAATGAAATGAAAGTTTGAAAAGCTATCAGGTGTATTTTCTAGAATTTTCAGACTCCCTAGCGTGTAATTCCCTAACTTAGTACTAGTTTACATATGTTTAAATAGTTCATCCAGTACGTTAAAGGCCGTAATGAATAATTCAAATAACAATGATAATCTTTATTTGGTATAGTTTAATCTTGGCTTTGTTCTTGTACACGCTTCGCGTGTATTATTATAGATAACAGTGCCCACGGTACTGTCTCACAATTTTCATTGTTATCGTTGAGAGGTTGCCGGCGTTAAAATAAGAATTTTTCCGTTTGTTTTCATTTCAGCGCTTTTATCATTTATATTTACGCTATATACCTCTATTAACCACTACACATACAAAAGAGTTTTTTTACATTTTATTATCAAATTATTACACTGCCTGCAAAAAATATTCCTAAACAGTAACCTTTCACCCTTTGTGGCTATTACGCATTGCAATTATTGTCGCTACGACGCGGTAATTTTTATTTATCCTCAAATTGCATTTACACTGTTCCAGACACTGAATATTTTTGCAAAAAGGCGACATTTTTAAGTATTACATTCTAAATATTTTCATTTCTCGTATTTTCCTCGAAGATGAACGTTGAACACTAAATATTTTCTTTTTTCACATTTTCAACAGATTTCTACCGAAGATAATTGTAGATTAGTATGTTATTCTCGCCAATGTCTACAAAGACTTCATCTTTCCAATTATTTTGATTTTTTAAGTAAAATTGTACCATGTTTCGTATTGTATCGCGAGCAAATGCTTAATTCGCTAACAACGTTGCAAAAGTTCGTTTTTATCAAGATCTGAAAGTATGAGAAAATTAGGTAGTTTACCGTAGAGCATGCTTGAGGGGTTGAAAAGCTCGCCGGAGTACTTACTCGATGGATATATCCAAGGTGGGTTGTGGAAATAGTCCTTCTGCCATGCACGTTATCTCCACCCCATCCTTATCATCTATGACTTTCTTTCTATATACAAGATCGAATTTGTCCTCCGTCGCTGAAACAGAGTAAATCATTTATTTAATTCAATAAACGAGCTACTAAGTTTGAACAGGATAAAGTTTTTCGCTAAAAAAAAAAATGTTGCAATCATTATCTCTCCCTCCTCTTACTCAATGATTTTTCGTTTTGCGAGAGTACCCGTAGAATTATCCTATTAATTTTTACGTTCCCGTAAAATGAGCTGCATACACTGTTCCAAGCTTTCTTTTCCAGAAGATATTCGGGATAACGATAAGGTTCGTTTCAATGTTTTTAAATATTTTACATTAGACGGAGGACCATTTTAATTTAGGATAAAAGTAATTTCCCCTTGAAAATTATTATTACCTGAAATTCCGAATAAAAAGGAAACAAGCAGTTGCGTTTTCTTATCTCGTAAGAGGGGGAGAATATCACCTCACGCTTAACGTGAAATCTCCTAAAAATGTAAAGCGTTCTTAAAATACTCGAATAGAATTTGATTGTTATTTCGAGAAATTTTAGAAGCAGTATACATTTAGGATAACGTAAATACACCGAAATGAAAAGTTGCAATAAAATGGATAGAGTCGACGAAGGTAGATTCTTTCGCAAAATAGGAAATATTTCAATCTTATCAGATAAATTACACCGTAATGGTGGTTTTTTTTTACGAAAGTAAAATTTTTCACCCTGTCCGAAATGTATTCACCACGTTTCCCCTCCCGCTCTTTCAAACCTTACGCGCTCTTTTTTCACTTTCAATTCTCTGGCTTTTATTTATCCTTTTCTATAGCGGGCTTATTGGCATAAGACAAATCGGCAAATAAATTCGGCCGTGCACACAGTACACGGGCGATAAAGCTTAATGTTCAACAATGATTTCCAGACTGTTCGTCCGATTCGGGTGTATTCGAAAGCGGGCAAAGCTACGGCGCTATTGTTGTAAAAGCAACTGTGAAATTTTATTCGTCGCGTGCTCGCCGAATTTATATACTCCAGGCAAGCACTTTTATTTTATTTTTCTAATTTTTATTCGGTAACGCTTCGCTTCGCTAAAATTTTAAATCAAGCGTGAAATTTCCTCTCATGTTTTCCATGAAAAAAAGATTTTTCTCCCTTTTTAATACCATTCAAATTACGTAGGTATACAAATTTTCTCGTATTCTTCTATTTTACGTGGCTCGCCCTGTATATCGTAAAGCGAGTAAGTGATTAATATCAACAATAGTAGGCCAAGGATCAATCGGGAAAAATAAAATTTTAAATGATCAAACAATCATTTCTAATACTTCTTAAAAAAATTATTTTTTCAATCGCTAACTCTAATTGCTATATTTCAAATAAATATTTACGCAATATGCTATTGTATCTATCACTGTCAATGTACAAAAACTATGTCAATAATTATTTCCAACAGCTTTCGCTTGAAATATATCCAGCACCGAATTTAATTAATACGTCAGGCCGTCGACATCAAACCGTATATTTTATATTTCGCAGTATAATAGCGCAATTATAATGTGCAATTATAAATTTTAATAAGTGAAATTATTTATTAATGTAAACATGTGTTCACGCAATTACAAATGGTCAAACGTATAATTACTTATGTTCGCTACGTGATGGACGAAAGAACGAATACAATTGCTTTTATTAAGTGTTCGTGTTATTTTTCACATTGTTTTCAAAAGTTTCTACTTTTGATTAATATAGAAGATGATATGGCAACTCTATTTGTGTGTGTGTGTAATTATTGTTCAACAAATTCTTCTCTAATTGCTATTTCGTAGGTATTAGAATTATATAGTTATTAAACTATCCTTTACACTTTCCATGTATTATTATAAATTATAATTTTTCGTACACTTAGACTTCGTGAGTTCAAAGATTTTACCAGTACAATTCTAAACGATTAAAAGGTAATTTGGTGAAAAATTTTAATCGTGCAACCTTTATTCACTGTTTAACGATTTCTCTCACATTGAAATACCGTATTTCCGCGAGTATTTTTCGCCACCGCGTATCTTTAAAAAAAAAAAAAAAATCTGAATATGTATTTCTGGCATGGAAAATACAAGACTTTAAGAATAAACCCTGTACCTTTGAAAAAATTCGGGCATTTTTCGTATCTCTATATTCGTTTTGTGAAAAAATGGTAAAACCGCGGGAACGCGATAATCAGGTTCGAGTGTTCACGGAACATTTTCCAGATACTTACATCGATGAGTAATTGATGTTCTGAAATGCTCGAATACTTGAACTTTTGATAGAGCAGCAAGAAAAATAGTATCGACAAAGCGGAAGGAAAATAAAGGTAACAAATCTGAAGGCGTACACAAATGTAACTGGCAATACGTTTTACGTTAGTTCCCTTCGAGGAAACTCTGTGACATGTACGTTCCATTAGCTCTAAATCGAATCCTTCGTCCGCACCTGTTCGTTTTTACCACATCTCACGTTTACGGTCAATTCTAATTTAAAGCGGACATTGTTTCGAAGAATTCCCCGTGTCTATTTACAATGAAAATTGAAATGAACTTTAGCCGAAGGTACCTCGTCGAATCAATCGGCGAAGACAAAGGGAAGAAAATATCATTTGGAAAATTGGACAACCGATGGAGGAATAGGTTTTCAATAAGAATTACTTTTATCACCGAACGAGATTCTTCCTTCGATTTTATCTTAAGTTTACCTCGTCGCTTTTTCTTAAACTGCACAACTTCTGCTTAACAAACTTTTCCGCAAAAGCAATGGCATTTGCGTGAGTGGAGGTAGTCACTTCAAATACTTCCTCCGCGCATCTGCATTGTAAATTGTCTGAAACAATTTCAGTTTCACGAAGTATCGCTACAAAGTGATTTTAACCCTCAACAGATACTACGGAGTTTAAAGTGACCCACATTGCTCCTTCAAAGTGTCCTACTTAATTGACTATACCGACTGTCCACCTGAAACTTGCTGCGCCCTAGTCTCGATATTCTTTCACTTTTCGTATTGTTAAGGATACTTAAGTTGGACCAGGTTTACGATAAGGACGCGACTTCTCTACTATTTTTCAGATTAAGGTTTCGATTCTCGACGACGTGTCAGAATTGAACGCATATTGCGCTGTCCTTTTTCTTCCATTGGAAAAATGTAAGTCAAAGCGTTACAAACGAACGGCAAACATATTTCCACACGCCTAGGAAATTATTAAAAAGAAATAAAATTGATCATCTTTGGTACATCAAAGGGCGTTAAGATGTTAAAACGACATTCTTATCCAATCTAATTAGAATTTCTACAGGCAAACTTACCCCTAAAGACCAACACCGAAAACTTTCGTTTCAAGAAAATGCTCGCTCCACTTGCTCTTCCTGGGTCAGGGTCAAACTGACCCCACCCAAGCCAGTTATGTAACACCTATTTCAGTTGGTTGGCCGGTCGGAAGGACGACGAGTCAGCTGGGTCGATTCAGAGGGTCGTTATAGAGGAATGATTTCAGATGCGGCCGAGGAATCGAACATTCAATTTCGCGCTGGCTATTAACGGCCAGGCGCAATGGGAGAGGAATTTACGAGCGTCCATCGAATCGAGACACGGGATACAAGGTCTGAAAGTGGATATTTCGCGGCGGCCACACGTACGGCAATGAAAATAAAAAGGTAATAGTAATGGATACACCGCGTGCTGCCCGGTCTGGAAGACGACGCTGCATTATCGCGATAATGCTGCACGTTTCTCAAGCCAGTCTCTCTCTTTTCGCCTTGAACCTCCTTGTCCCAACCCTGTTTCACCCTCTGTTTCTTGTTTCTCCTGCTCCGTTTCATTGCAACGGTCGGCAACTTTTATTTTCAAGAACGAGTGGCCACCGCGGCGATAGGGGCAAGGTAAATGCGACCCGGGGAAAATAAATTGCGCACGTGTCACCGTGACAGAAAAGTTCAAATTATATCGCCTCCCTGGCGCCGTTATGCTCGTGTCATCGAAAAAGAAAGCCCAGATGTCGAGCCACGGGCCAGATACCGGCTCAAAAGTGAATTCTACCGTGGACACCGGACAGTCGTATTCGATCCTGTATCTTTTCTCTTCTCTTTTTTTTCCATCCTGCCGCGTAGAGTTGAAAAGAGGGGCTTTAAGTTCAATTTTACGATGCACCGTAGAATTGTATTTGCTTGGTTAAACGGTTTTTTTTTTTATCGTGTTTCGGTTATTGCCCCGATATTCGTCTCTACATTTTCGTTTGTATCGAGTCCGCTCTGTAAATTGGAAATTTATCAACAGCATGAATACGACGATAATGAAACTTTTCTTCGAGCGAGGCAATAACTTTCTAGCGTGATAAGCAGTCAGTGTTCAGACGATACGGTTTTTCGACCGATTCGGTATTTCCGGTATATATACCGTATTTTTCTGTACCTTCGTTGAAAATCCAACTTTCACGTGTTCGCTTAATTTGTTCGTTTATTCTGATATTTGCAGTCAGGCAAGATGGATGTAAGTACATTTTTCCTTATGTTTTGTTGTTGCTGTCGTAGAAAAAGGATCAACTGTGGTTCGGCAAACGAATGATTCGTCGCAATGTGAATAAGCTATTAAAGTAATAGCTATTACACACTATACTGAATCCATTAATTTTTATGTTTAGGAGCTGAACTTGCGGCGAAAATACAGAATCGTGTGAACGTTGCTTTCGATTATTACCGATTCGTCAATAATACCTAATCGATCAAAAAAACTGCATCGTCTGAAATGACTGTAAATCAGCAAATAAGCTACATCTTTTCTCTAAAGAAAAGTTTGATATTTTTTTCTATAATAAAATTGGAAATTGAATTTCGATTAATTCGAACAGCTTCGTTTAACAATGAACTCGGATTAACCAGTTATGTTTCAATTTTGTTAATCAGTTTATGTTTCTACCGAGTACCAGTGCAACACGAAGCACTTATACTTTGCTACTTTTTGTGCGTTATTATAAAGTCTAATTAATTCGAATGTAGCAGCGGTTCTACAGCACATACCTATTCGGTTTGTTTGATTCTGTGCTGTATAATTAATCGAGGTTAACGAGCTTTTACCGCGTGTGCTCGTATAACATTTTATTGTATAATGTTTGCACGTGAAATAGTAAACCGTAACGTTTATCGAAACTGAGTGAATCAATATGTGTTTACCGAACCATTCATATCATTTGCAATTTGTTGTTAAATAAAATTAACGTGTCGTAACAATTACTTCGGGAATTTGCGAAACGCGGTAGTACTGTAGTGTCGCAAAGAAAGTGGAACTTTATTTCTTCAAATAATTGAAAAAAAACTGGAACATCGGTCAAGATTAAAATAGTACGGACAAATATACATATAAGTATGGAATAAGAGATTTAAATATCGAAAGATTAACGAATTAAAGTGATTTCGAAGCTACTTTACATTGTCACTGAAACTTCATATTCATCCCCGATGAAACGCAATATCGCGGCAATATTTACATGCAAGCTGTACCAGATGGGCTTGCAAATTATACGGAAGTTGCGCAGCGAGTCAAGTCTTTCCGCAAGAACTTGCAAAATTATGGGCGTACTTGCGAATACGCCAATATAGTTGCAGTGATTTTGTACAAATACGGCAAGTTTCTCTGCAAATACAGCAACTGGAGGTGGTATCGATTAGAATTAACGGCAAGATATAAGTTCACACCGACACGAATCTCAAACAGAAGCTATCCTTCATCTACAGATCTATTTTTCGTCAACTTTTAATCTACATTTCCATTCATTTTACCTGTCTCGGTGTATCACTCTTCTATCGACAATAGTCCGCGCTGATTTGTCGAGAGGTATGCAGCCAATTCACAGTTTCCAAAATTGATTTCTTCCCTTTTTCCCCCTCGAAATCTAACTGTCGCGTGAAAAGTCTCTCCCGCGTTAACGTAAGCACAAATTCCTACGCTTCTTCCATTAAACTTCCAACGAGTGTAAAAACACGAGGTGCACTTTCGTTAATGCTTCGAGACCTCGGTTTTAAAGAGAAGAAATTTCTCGGGAAATAACGCGATGTTCGTTCATCGGGGACGAAATCGGTGGCATAAAAACGACTTGCCGCTAAAGTCGTTTTGGCGGAAAAGAGGGGAAGAATCTTCGTAAGAGGGAGCACGTAAGGCGGGAGATATTAATTTCGCGAAATTAGGTATCTCAGCCGGTGGGTCTCAGATGGTTCAAGTTCATCTTGAGTAGAAGATTTCATGGTCGGGTTACGTTTCCTTTGGTGAAGCTTAGCCTCTTTCCGCTTCTTCGTGTAGAAATGGAAGTTCGACGAGAGGAAAGAAACACAAAATTGCCCACGACTTGTACTATCTTAACGAAACAACTCGAAACATTTTAAAGCGAGCCTCCGGAAACGGACGGTAGGAGGAGGCATTAAGATGCTCGAAAGTTTCATCTTGAAAGTTAAACGCACGCTTTCTACCACTTGTACGGGATACGAAGGAGGAAGCGTGTAAGAGATCGGCTTGAAACCTCGAGGAGTTCGCCGTAGCCCGGTGTACTATTCTGATTCCATAAAGAATAACTATAAGTCGACTCTAACCGATGGACTCGCAGTGTAATTAACACTGAATACACTTTGAGGAATAATTATGGCTTCGTGGCATTTGCTGACGAGCAGTGTGGATAGAGCATGCGATGGTAATTTGTTTGCTCGTAGAATGAATTAGGTTTGCTGATAGTGCAGTTCATAAGTATTAGAACACTTATTGAACACGAATCGAACTTAAATAATTACGAAAGTTTTAACACCCTGAAAAAAATGTATGCTCGTCTATAGCTTTGATACCGTGTTAAATGACAGGAAATTAATTCAAGCATGAATTGAAGTAGAAGTTTATTACAAATGGAACAGTTTTTCTTAATATCGTAACCATAATCTGCAAAACGAACAGACACAAAATTCACAACGAATCCATTTAAGGTGCTGTCGTCTAATAATATGTCGTATATTATCATGAAATTGAGTTTGAAAATGAGTTTGTTGCAGGTCGTCGAACTTGTCTCGACAACAGCTTTCGTACAATATAAAAGCAATTTAAAAAAAAAAGTTCTTAGTATCGATATTACTCGAAAACCACAGCAAAATTAAAAAATCTATTCGTATTGTGTATAAAAAATAACGAAACTTAGTCGTTTTTTATTTTTCTCACAGATCTACCACTTGTGAGAAGAACACCACTGTATAACATTTGCTTTTCTGTACTTATTCTACATTCCAGACTTTCGCCAATTTCACTTTGTAATCTACAATACCTTTCATTAATTTTAACACCGATCCAGACAGTACGTATCCATCTTCCATGCTCGCCGTACACAATCGTGACGTTCGTCACGTTCATTAACCCGCTTTTTAACGTGAAAAAGTTGCTCGTTCTAATTTGAAATGCCCATCGCGTGTAGCAAAACAATGAACCAGTTCCAGTTTACGATCTTTCGTTCCCGGCTGATGTCAAGGTTCAACTTACTTTCATTAGTCACACTTAATAAGAATAATAGTTGTGGTACTTTAAGGTGGAAACACTTGCGCTACGAGGATGTACCTACACCGTTGAGAAACCGTGTATACATGTATGTATACACGTTGTACCAACGATTTCACGAGTGCAATCTAAATATGAGCCGTATCTATTAATCAAGAATAACGCCAAGATTTCACAAGCAGCGTAACACGGAGGATCACGAATAAATGAAATCCATCACGGTAAATTACGTGTAATTTCTCGCGAAGAAGGAAAGTGAAAATAGCGGGGAGTAGAATCAGCAATTTAACAGACTTAGAATTTTCCTTTTACAAGAATTATAGTACTTTACTTTTTCACTTTATTTCCAAATAAATGTACACCATAGTACAATCGTGACTGTAATCGTTATTTTCTATAATTACAATTTTCCTTGCAACAGCTTTACAATCATCTCTTAATCTCAAGGTTACTCCAACTCTTTTACAGTAAAAAATTTTCAATTACCACAAAAATTATTCATTGCAGGAGTGATTGAATTTCTGTGCGTGTTTAGATTGAAACGAGAGTTGCGCGAACGGAGAGTACTTGAGCTAGAGCGATGAAGGTGCGAAAGAAGCGCGTTTGGGATTGAGTACAGTCGACGGAAGAAATATGGCGAGGTCGTGAAAGTTTCAGTCAGGCGTCAAAGTTTACGCCAAAATTTGATTCGGATGGACGTGACCGAATGTCTCCAAGGGATGTTTGCATAGAATGAGAGGAAAATAGTAACGAGTGTGTGCGAACGCAAGCATAAAAGAGTCTGGAAGATGTGTGAGCGAGGTCAGTGTGGATAACAGAGTAGAGACAGAAAGTCACAGAGTACTTGATGAGAATCGGTGTGATTTTTAGAGAAAATAGCATAGTCCTGCCTGGAATTATATTACACCAGTTAAACTCTGCAGTTTTATTATTTACTAAATACACTTTACTTTAAATTACACCTGCCCAATCTCGATCACGGAAATCACCAGACCCTACATCACCCAAATCATATTCTCAAGTCAACGCCTTCATCGAACATTTTCTAACAAAAAACACCAAATTGTAACGAAAAGTTCCAAATGTTTGAATCTTTCGCCAAATCACGCGACCAGCGTCAAGACGGTAAGTTCCAAGGAAACGTCGCGGCGAGGTAACGAAGGATCAAGGGAACGAGCGCGTAAAACCAAACAAGCCGCGAGGTTTGTCGATAAATTTAACTGGTATAGAGTCAATAACGTTGAAATCAGTTCGCGTCAGCTGGTGTTTAACTTTTTCTTCCAGTTAGAATTTTAAATGATCAGGCGGGAAGTTTTTCCGCCGCGAGCCATCTGTTTACCGTCAAAATAATCTGTCTCGGGGACATACTGCGTCAGCTTCGTCGGGGCAAATATTTGCCAGCACTTTCGCGGAAGGCATTTCGATTTCTTGCGTGTTGCCCGCCCGCCAACCGATACGATGCTCCTCTTTCAGGTATCGATAATTGATCATCGACTTTGCCCCGCGAGAAAATGATATACCAGGCTCCAGGATTTCACGTTGTTTTGCCTACATGCCTGGGGAATTATGAAAATCCTCTCGTGTTTGTATGTGTATATAGGTTACATGTACTGCACGATCCTATGGAATTGGAATAGTCAATTATTTGGCGAGGAGGGATGAAGTTGAATGGCTTTGCGAGGTGAATGAGGTGCGAAGGAAATTTGAATTGGAAATTTTTTTCGGATAAATTGAACGGCTGTGAAATTTTTTCATACTCCGTTGGAAAATTAGTTGTTTGCGGAATTTGTTTTTTAATATCCGAGAAACTTTTGTAGTCCGTCTAGTATGGACGTTTGGTAAATTGTTTTTATAGCATTGTGTGCTTATATCGCTTAACCCTTTGAAATCCAAATTTTTTTTTTCTAATTCTCTTTTCAATAACTCCCTATTATTTTAAGAATTTTATTTGAAATGCACTTCGAAAGACATTTGCTTGATAGGAACCAATTTAAACAACTTGTTTTACTGATTATATTGAAAACAGCATTAAGGAGTCCAAAGGGTTAAATGCCTTCTCATTAGTATGCATCTGTATAGAAATTTTCGTGTGATTTTGGACTACATCTACGGTGAAGTTAGTAGATTTTGAATTACTATGTAAGACAAATAATCGAATTTAATAGGTACTATCATTAACCAAAATGTATTTCAAGTATGATGAAGAAAATTGAAGTACGAACATTGTGAAGCTTCTTTGAAAACGTTTATAGCTTCGAATAGAGCCTATTATTGAAATAACTTACATCGCGAAGATAACGTTTCAAATTTAATATTATTCGTAGATTTGATTTAATATTGTGCATCACGGTTGGAACATAGTTGGAATGATTCGATTAAAAGGGAGTGTCGGTTAGTTGCATTTAAAAGAGGGTAGCAAGCGAAGCTAAGAAATTGCTGAAACGAACAAGATAATTACGGCTTTTACAAATAACATTGCTCGAGCGTGAAATTCCGTAATAAATTGCGTGTACAAGACGCTTCGATAAGTGCAGTAACTAAATACTTCGAAGAATTTGATAAGGGAGTTATCTATTAAAAACAATGCTTTCTAACTTGAAGTACGTATATCGAAAATATGAATTTGTCCTGATTGAAAAAAATAAGTTTTCAGTCAAATGTAATTCCTACTATATTACGTATAGAAATTATTAGCACGCTTGCATTAACTACCCTAATCTAGCTAGCTCAAAAGAGAATATCATTATGGTTACTCGTAATATTGAAATTATGGTCAGGTTAATTTAACGAATGTCGAAAATCGCAGGATTTGCATTGAAATTGACGTTTTTCATTTTGTTAAAATCATTCGCAGTAATTACCGTATTTCCGTGCGTATTTTTCGCAATTTTTTGCCATTTTTAAACTAATCGAAAATCGAGGTGCAAAAATACACAAATTTTTCCACAGGTAGGGGTGTACCGGTGTATATTCTTACAGAGAACCTTGATTAACAGAATAAATCAAAAAACAGGATATTCAAATTTCTTTTCTCCTAAAAATATCTCATAAAAATAAGGCTGCGAAAAATACGCGCGGAAATACGGCATACATATTTTCTGTTAAATGATACCTACCGTTCGAACAACATTTCGCCCGAATTTATCATTTCAATTGCAGACAGAAACATTTCATTACATTTCGAATTACTTAATTCTGCGAGAAATTACAAAGCAAACGGGTAAATATCATTAGTAAAAGTACATTTAACCGGTGTAAATTCAAGTAGCAGCTATTTATCAGTGTTACTTCTCGATTCATTGCAAGGCCGCCTAATTAATAATTACCGTCGCACACCACGAATCAATTATGAATCAAGTGTTATCATATCAAGAAAGTAAATTTCGAGTAATTTCTTCGGCAATTTTTCAACGGCAAAACTGTGCATTGTAAAATCATAATAATAATAATTAATTCGCAACAATCGCTATAGTTCATTGGTTGGTCCCGGTGTTGTACGTTTACCATCGCGTAAAATTCATCGACGAGCAATTTCCTTCGGCAATTTCTCAGCGACAAAACCGTGCATTATAAAATCGTGATAATAATTAAATTCACAACAATTACGGTATATTTCATTATCTCCGGCGTTGACCATCGACACAAGCATTTCTAACCACGACCTTCCGTGCTCCTATTCCTTTTAATTATATCGAGTTAATTACACACCACGTGACTTGTGTATATATTTCTAATTATGACAGAAAACGTTTCAATGCTAATTACAGGTTCGTAGGAAAATGATTGCTGCGTCGACTAAAATTCACGAGCGGCACAGAGGAACACAGAGTGGCCGGTGGTCGTTGCTTTCGATTCGATCGAGTCGGCGGCGGCGCCTTTTGTTTCGTGTCGCTTTGCAATTTCAAGAATTATTTCACGCAACATCGCTCTACCACACGGGACGTCACGTCAAACTACGCAGGACGTGTAAAAACGCTACATGACTTGACAAATATTGCGTACTTATCGTGCGTCACAATGCACACGCGATATATATGTACACACACACATATCTACCCGAGCTTATATCTTTCTACGTGGTGTATAATCGGAATTAAAGTCAATGTCGCGAGAGCAATTGTGTCGCGCGGCTCGACGTCGTCGTTGCTTGTCCTTTCTCCTTTTTTTTTTTTCGTTTCGTTTAATGCCCATAAAAAGAATTTATCTTGGCCGCGGAGAAAAATGGAAAATCGATAGGCGGTCCTTTTAAACCGTTACTGAAAAATTGCTCGGAACGAAAATTGGATTATGGTCACCGGATTATTTCTGGTTCCTCTCTGGCAAGGGTTTTTTCTGGGCGACGTTCTAATCGCTGAATTGAATCGTTGATTTGTCGCTTTCCAACGAAATTGCAAAATACTAGAAGGAATTATTTCTTTTATGCAGGATGTTTCCGAACTCGTGGTACAATAAACAGGAGGGTGACTCTACATGCGAAAATAAGTGGAAAAAAAGAATAACATCTTTTTGTATCGGGTTCCGTTTCCGAGTAAACCACTGTTGAAGATTTACCGAGTACGCGTACACTTGATTATACTGTAGGCCAGCCTTTGTTACGTTTGGATTCGTAAACATCACCAATGTCGTGGCTTGTTATCATTTCTGTGTCAGACTTTCAGTCTTGGTCGTTCTGTCAATACGGCAACATACGGTAATCGAGAGTGTGCTGATATGATTCTCGCGTTGGATGCTTGTGCCGGTAACGCATCTATAGCAAATTCTTGACGAAGAAATCATTTTATTTCAACGTTCATCCCTTAGTATTACCTAATGTAATAAATCAGAACAGCAACACGATGAATTTTTCGTTTGAAACTTGACGTTAGAAGAGAATCGAAATGTGAAAATTCGACAGATGTGGATATACACGGTGGAACGTAATTTACGTTGACAACAGGAAGAAGAGGAGTGATTCTTCATGTAAGAATGAATAAAAAGAAAATTATTTCCATTAATGTTTACGTTGTTTGCTCACAGAGATTTGTCGACTGTCGATGCTTGCGAATAGTAACAGACCGACGGAAATAATCGCGAATAAAATGAAACGATACGTGAAAGACGTCGAAAATTGTCGAAGTTTGAACGTCGACTTTGCCGATTAAAAAGAGAAACTTCGTTCGATAAAATTTTACTCTAGATTTTCGATATACTCTAGGAAACATACAGTATTTCACACAGTGAACACCGGTTTTGATATTAACTTCCGTTACGTTCCTATATTTAGCATGCAAACAGATATAAATTCACTCGCTTCCCTGAAAACTTTTTAATAGACTGCCATTTTATCGCGTCTTACGTGAAACTTTTCTCTGTGTCGATGGTCCTCTAATATCCGATATTGACTAGACAATACATATTCCCGGCGAAATGATATCGGAATCCGCCCGTCCTCCGTCGCTATTACCTTCTAAATCACCCCGAAAATTACCCCCTTCTTCGAACGACAGCAGGCAAAAGAAGAAAAAAAAAAAAGAAATTACGTCGTTTCTTACTGATAATATTCTCCTCGTCGAGGGAACGTGACCGACCAGCACGATTCCTCTTTGAAACATTTCAAACTGCTCCTCAAGGAACAATCGATCCTTTGGGAGAGATACGGTGAGGGGTAGGAGGATGGTTGGAAAGAGGAAAACTACCCTCTGACTCAACACTATCGACGATCGCGGTTTCATATCCCTTTAAAAAAGTATCGATAATTCACGGATTATATTAATAATCTCAGTTTAAGCTTAATACTGTACTTCGTGCCGCATTATTGACGTCGATATTACGATCTAGGATTCAATATTTGACGATACAGTCGACTCAGCTGTTTAAACGGCGAACGATAGGGAATTTAATGATTGCTTCTCTGCTTATGAAATTATAGAATAATTTTATACTACTGGCTGTTCTATATCGTACTACTATATGCGCCACACGTTATCGTTCATAACTGTTTATTCACCTTTTTTTTTTTAAGAATTATTCCGGTTAGCAACGAGATTTCTTCGTTCGGAACTTTTAAATTTAACTTACAAGCGTTAGTATATCTGTACACTCCTGTTTATAAGTATTAAGACACTTATCGTCAAACAATCGTCACAAAAATGATCAAGATCTTGAAAATAACGATTCAGTGTGGAATATTGGGCTCGAAATACTCCTGCCGTGTGTACCTTTCGAAATATGCAAAAACTGGACATTTTGAAATGGAGAAACGACCCCATAATCGCAAAATACATCGACTACGCGTACCGTATGTAACAATGAAAGTCAAGGAACCTCCATCAGGAGTAAAAAATTGAGGTCGTCATTCGACACTTGCGTGTTCCGTTGAACAGAGGAACAGAGAAGCCGTGTTACCCTTGAATGGTGAGTAAAAAACAGAAAAGAAAAAAGAGGAAAATCGCGGAATTGCCGGGCGAGCAGATAGGATAATTGGCTTGGTATTCTGTTCACCGTACGTATATCGGCATAAAGGATCGTAAATCAACGACGATTGACCGTAAATAGTGGGATACTTACAATACACAACCATGGAGGCGCTCGCTGACTGCTCGTCCTCGAAAGTGGATATGACGCACTGGTACTCGCCGGTAAGATCGATGCCCGGCTTATTCAATTTTATAGCTCGGTACTTGGTGTACGGATCGTCACTGGCTTTGTACTTCAGGTCGACGTATTTCTTCATGGTATCCCCGGCTAAAGGCTCCGAGCCGTATATCCATTGGTAAGCCACTTCCTCCTTGTTGAAGAACCATTTCACGACTAATCCGTTGCTCTCCGTGTTCTCGAGATCATAGTCACAGTCCAGGATCACGTAATCGGTGTCGTCGGCCTTCACTGTCGGCGGTACGTTCACGCTTTTTATCACGAGCTGCCAGCATTCTGAAAAATCGTAAAAAGAGCACCGTTGAGAAGGAGAGAAAAAAGAAAGAAGAAAACGAGAAGCTGTCGGGGATCGATTCGCACGGGAGAGAATGGTGAGACAGGGGCCGAACCTTTTCTTTCCACCCTTTTCTTCGTCTACGCGACACAAGGAGAACCGCGTCGACTGGTATGCCATAGGTGGAAAAACCGGTGACGCGAGCCTGGCCTCCCCTTTCGCGACTGATTATCTACGAGAAGGGATGTGGCCACGGTTTCTGATTCGAAGGGGGGAGGGAGGGAGAGTTTTCTTTTTGCACTTGGGGACTGCGACACGGTTTGAATTAAACTATTCCCGGCGACGCGTGATGTAATATCATTGTGTTTTATGGAAGCTGAAATTATTCGAAGAATTCGTTCTCTCTTTTCGGAACAGCCGAAAGTTCGTAACTTGAAATTAAATTAATCCGAGGCGCTTTGAAAATTTCCCTCGCACTGTGTCCTTGGCGCCTATAGGCATTTTGAATATGTGCTCTGCCTCTGGCATGTTTCAGCACATTTTCACCGTAATTTTTGTCCTTTGCGCACTTCCGCGGTAATTCAACAAAAGGAACTTAAAAACGGTAAATTTCAAATTTCAATTGAAAAATTTAAAAAAAATTAAAAAACACCGAAACGAAAGATTTCGCATCTATGAACATCTATCGTATGCGACGTTCGTCACGTGCTCGAATCTGCCACTGCGAAAGGGTTAAGAAGTTGAATGAATTTTTAAGGGAAAAAATTTGTCACTTTCTAATTAGACGCAATATCGCCTTATCAACGTTAGAAATGAAAAATAATACTATGCCGGACAGCTACGGCTCAGCGGAATTAGGAAATTAACCAATTGTTTTGAGTTTTGGAGGATGGAATTGTAGATTCATCGTATTCTGTACATCCGTGCACACCGTTGATGTTTCAGCAGTTATTGTTCAAATGAATGCATGCACTGCGTTGGATGGGACGTGTTGCATAACAAATGACGTGAAACGGAAATTACTATTTAACTGCTACGAAGAACGTTATTGCGACAGTGTTGCGACGAGATGGTTGCGTAATTATTCATCGTAGACCAGCATTGCCTTGGGTACATCGCGACGAATTTCGTACAGACTGATACAATCCACTTTTCTATACGGGTCCGGACAAAGTTTGGAAATGTTTTGAAATTCATGAGTACCGGAACAGGAAGCTAGACCGGGTTTTCAAACCCGTATGTTTTATTCCTTCGTTATTTTGTTGATCTTGGAGGGATCGTGCAGAGCCACGGAAGATTGTCGCGTGTTCCCGTGTAATTAATAGCGCATGTTGCAATTTGCAAACTATATGAATATTAATCTGGATACGTCGCGTTATCGTTCAACATATTTTCCAGGCAACTTAAGAAAAGGAATGTTTATCGTGAAATTTATTATGAAAATCCCTAGCTTAACTCTCGTTCCTCCTACGAATAAAGAAATTATTCCAATTCCTCAGGAGTCGTTCTCATGGAAAACGAATATATTCTCCCTTGAATCTGAATTTTCTCTTCGGTGTAATTTACAAACGTACGAATGTAAAACTACTTCAAGCGACACTAACGTTCCAAGACGTACGAGGGTCATTCAGTTTAACATGGTTTATTTAAGGAATCTCATAATTTACCTGGTTCCCAACCTAATCCTCTGCCTCGATTATACACTTGTCCCATCGTTCTATTAGATTTTCTTATACCAGTAGCAACGAATTCTTTGTCTTGAAGTGTGAGACTGTTTTGCACATTTCTTTCCACTTCTTCCTTGCTGTCAAACTTGTTCCCACAAAACGGGTGTTAAATAATCTGAATTTCAAGGTGCATGTGGCAGAACCTTCTAGCCTGATCTTTTAATTTTGTTGTACTTATACTGAAATAGTTGTCGAACAGCTGTTTTAACCCTTTGCGGTCCGAATAGTCCAGTTAGTACGCACTCATTTGGCCACTGTCGGGCAATACCGTGTAATTTGCCTATATTTCAATATTTCAGCGTAATATTCATTTTAAAATATTAAGTTGCAGTATAATATTAAGGCATAAAAAATGGTTTACCATCGCTTATAATTTATAATTTATTATTGTACGACATCTGAAGACAGAAATTCCTATAGGATCGCAAAGGGTTAAATGGACGACAGTTTATTTTGATATTATATCTTCATTTGTTAATAAGTCTTAATATTTCTCCGAATTTCTGGTATCTATAGCTATAAAATATGCCGAATGTTAAAGGTTAACGAGGCAACAGATGCAACTTATGATTTTGAAAGTGTCGTACTTCTTATTTAGATATTTTTCGAACTATAACTCGTCGTCGTCTCTATTTACCGAATGACCCTCGTAGAACACGTTATCACAGATACGGGCAAACGCATCTTCTTCTCTTTCTCTCTCTCTCGAAGGAGAGCAGAGCCAGTGCGCGAGTGGGCACTTCGCGCAGCCGCAGTAATTACGCGGAAACCAAGGAAAAACAAATGGACGGTGATAATTATGAAATATCGTTTGCCGGAAGAAACTCTTCGCGCGCGCGTGGCGAAAAAAAAGCTTCTTTCTCTCTGCTGCATTTCTCCCCGACCCTATAGTTTCCTCTTCAGCCAGCAGTTTTTTGCCCCGCGTAAACGCTGCGCGCCCGTGTGTCTCGCTTTTTCCCCAGCTGGAAAGTTTCCGGTAGCGAAGTAGCACGGCGTTTTGTCCACGACGAAAGTTCTCGTGGAAATTTATGGGGCCGGTGGCGGGACCTCGTGGAAATTTTCACTTTTCATCGGGCCGCGGACTAACACGCCAAACCAAATGTCTACCACGACGGCCGGCTGACGAAAGTTAGTCGCCCGCGAAACTGCGCGCCGGAAACGTTCAACGTCCATCGTTGGAATTGTGCGTGATCGCGCCTTTAACTCGCCCCGCCATCCCCCAACGCCTCGTTCAGGAGCTTGAATTCCTATTCTAATCTTGTCGGACGCGGCACAATGGCTGAAAAATGTAACTTGTCCGGAATTTTTCTGGACGAAGATCCGACGAATGTCCGGGACATAAAGCAACATTCGTTCGTGCTATCTTGATGTAGCGAGGAAATTTCGAGGAGTATTGTCCCCGAAACGTGGAAAATTTCGATAGTTTATCCGTGAATAAATATTTCTCTTTCCAACCAGCTTAGTAGCGTACACTTTGTGCAGTAAATGTATTTATGCAGTGAATGTTAATCTTTGAAATAGGAGAATTTATATTCCATGATCTTGATCTATCTTTTTGCTAATTGTAGAATTTTTATCAGGAGACAAAAAATTTTTCTGACGTGCTGTATATTATATCTGTCTCATTTGAATAGTATATTAAAAAATATCATCGATGAAGAAAAAAAGGATGATCGATAACTCTCGTATCATGGAACGTGTTAAATAAACTAAACGTAAAACGTAAACTACACAAGAATACAAAACCAACCCTGATATCGTTTATATGTTTCACGCCCAGAATTGATAAATCATAAACGAAGTGACCGGAATAAAATAACGCGGTGATTCAGAATAAACACTTGCGCGACGTAACCGCGTAAGTTTATCGAAACTCGACTTCATCGCGGCAGATTGTTTGTCATTAATTGTCCGCGCGGTGAAATCACTTTTCCAAGGCACAAAGGGGCCGGCCGAAGGAACTCCCCGGCGGGGCTTTCCACTAAACCGTTCGTAATTTCTGTTTCATGCCGCGTTTGCAAATAAATCCTGAAGTACCGCGGAAGGAACGGCGGTAACTTTGTCAACTTTGATTAAGGGCCTGGCTGGCCGCGCTGTTTCAAAGGACGGGGATACATTTTCCAGGGAAAGGTACAAGGGACGTTGCAAACAGGACAACACGGTCCAAATCTACGTATCCGTACCGGGGAGTTTGCAACGACGTCGACATGCATCACAGCAAGTTGCCGGGATGGTCATCAGAAGTTGAAGAGTGTTCGTCGTGTGCATTACAAATTAGTGTCTTTGAACAACTCCACGGCACTGTCACAGATTGCTCATCCGCCCGCTAGCACAAACACACTCGGTCTTGAATTCTAGATATCATCACGCCAATTTTCATTTAGTACTTCCGACTCGCTGCCACTTTTAGCGCGTCAGTTTCGGTTTAATCGCTTTATTCTTGCCTCCTTTCATACCCCGTCGTTCTTGTTAGGACACGCGGAGAGTTCTGCGTATCTTGTTCTCGTTGGAAATTGGAAATTCTAGTCACTTCGAACGCCATCGAGTAACTCGTATTTAACGTTTCAACGTAAATTTATCTGAATTGTAGCACATTTCTTTCTACGCACCGTGAGTTTTTTTTTCTCGTATCAGAGATATTTGTCAATGTTATCTTTATTCGATGATCAAACGGTGTCAAACGAGTGTAATTCGAGGGAACGAAGAAGAGAGGAAGAAATTCACAGTGATGTAAAGAGAAGGCACGAAAGAGCGTTGGTGTTACGCTCTAAGAATTCAATTTACACGTGTTTACCGCGTGAGACAAGAGCGTATCTCTCTCCGGTTGCTGCATTCCATCGATGTCGATGCTGTAGCGTGATGATAATAACAATGATAATAGAGCAGCGTGGATGTTTGTTCAGCCGATAATACAGAAACAATTTCAAGGATAACAAAGGAACGGAATTACATCGTTCAACGGTTGATGGAAGCCGAGATGAGAATAAAGCGGGGAGAAGAGTAAATCCCCGCGTCGCTGAAGCGTCCATGATGTGTAAATTGTTAAATCGCTTAAATGGAAAGCTGAGGAAAAATTCACTTGTGTTGCAGTTTCATCGAGTTCAGTTTTACTAATGCCAACGTTCATTCGTTTTACTCCTTTCACACGCTTCCACTTCTTTCTATTTTGTTTTTACGTCACTCTGTTATGTCACTTCCTTTGTAATCTTAATACGATTCCTCCGTTTGGCGAATTAGTTACACGATTGAGCTTCTTTCTATTTATTTACAATAGTCCGTTCGCAGGACACAAGCTTATGACACAGACCACGAAAACCAGCAATTTTTAAGGAACACGGGGTTAAGCCTGAAACTTTAAGGGTTTGTTAAGTAGTTAGATGTCCCGGTGCAGAGTCGGGAGTCTAGAATTGCCTTGTGGACAAAGAAGTCTCCACTCCTGCTGACTCCACAAAATCGCCACTGTGCGACGCTTCTAGCGTCTTCGTTTCCTCGCTTTCAATAGCTCAATCGACGTGTCGTAAACTTCGCACTTAGCCGACACCACTCTGACCAAAATTTGACTCCGACCTCTCGGAGATATGTCACATGCAGTAAGATGAGCGAGAAAATCTCAAGATGCTTAAAGATAACTCTCTGTGTTCTTTGTGTTGCTGATTCGTGAGCACAACGATCGTCCACCTACAACTTAGACGTAAATAAGGAAGCAGAGAAGCGTCGAAGAGATTCGATGCCCCTTCTTCGTAACGTTTGTTCACACAATTTTTGAAATCTCGTTCATTATCCCCAATTTCCTGTCCAAGGTTCATTCAAGCAGATACCGATTAAGAATCTATCCAAAAGTGATCAAGAAAATAGGTGAGATATATGAATCGTTCAATTCGTGACCATGCCCACGTTAAAGTCAAGTTATTCCGCAACCGTTGCACTTAGAAGTTCAACGACAGGTCGCGCAAGTGCCAGCCAAACGATCGCTATGATCCATCAAGTGCGACATGTTTCCAAAGAACCTGCCCAGATTATTTCGATCCCATTCTAGCCGTCTGAAATGAACGTTTTTTAACATCATCATTCGCATCCACTTGCCTAAGCGTATTCCATGAAAAAGGCAAAGTCTAGCGGCGGCATTAAGCTCAGGAGTGAGCGATTTTCTTGCAAGTCGCCGGACGAGCAAATAAAAAGAAACGGGGTGGAGGGTCGAGTTAACGTCCCAGAATTACGTGTAACATTTCATTTTTGCGAAATGATAAATTGTCGCATACATATTGCGTCGGAATGACATAACATTCTGACACGTGAACGTGATAAAAGAACAAGGCAAGCTGGTCGAGCACGCAGCCGCGCGAGCACGTAACGACTAATGCAGCTTCGACCGCGTGAGATGAGGTATAAGCTAGCTTTCACAGACTAGCTTCCGATAAACGAGTTCTCTTCTGCTCTGTTTATCGTCTCTTTCGTTTTCCTCTATCGCATGAAAAGCCATCGTTTCGCCCGGGGAACGACAACTTTGAAATCCGTGACGATCTTTTCAGTTATCGCGGAAAGTGGATGCATTCACGACTTTAACGCGAACAGCCCGTGTAATTTCTGATCTCAGCAGCCACGGGCGACATTAACGGCGCCGGTTTACGGTCTAAGCGACGCCGACGACGACGACGACGACGATGCGGAATCGACGCCGCGTTTCCCTCGGCAAATTATCCCCGCAATCGGACCAACTATCGGCTACCAACTACATAATCACCGCACGGAATTGCTTAACGATCGTTTAATATAATGTTTGCCGCGTTTCGCTGAACGCAGCGCTATTTTATGGTCCATTCTCCTTTGAATCGGACGAAATTGTCTCGCTGTTATACCCAACGTCGCTCCTGGATCGTTACGTGCCGCTGTCATACACCTGCCGGGTGGCTCGTTAACGAAACATTCGATTCACTTAGAATCCCCGAGTTCGTTACAACATTAATCCTTGTATTCTGCGCCGCGTCGTTATTATCGCCGCCACTAAACCGTGTCAAAGACTGTTTTCGAACAAGCCACGTTCGACACGCCTATGTGCTGCTACGTTCCTGACCCTCTTTAACCCCTGCCATCGGATCGAACAACGAAGGCAACGTTCGAACGTAAGGGGAGCAAGAAGAGAGAGAGAGAGAGAGAAAAAAAGAACCGTCTGGCACCCGCGGTCGGTCGAAAGAAATATCGAATCTCGTAACGCATACACTAATTACAACGGCTGATAGGATTGCGCTGGTCAACCGCGTAGCGAACACTGATAAAACGATACAGGAAGCGATTGGGATGCGCTGACGATAACTGTACGCGATTTCCTGGAAGCATCACGATGCAGCACACTACTCTCGCTTTTCCCCTGTACCTCTTCCGCGGCACGTCCTCCGCGGCTGCGTAGACAGTTTTCGCTAGATCACGATCGTGATACCGTCCTCAATTATGATAAATTGCGTATAATTATGTCGGGAGGCCGGCACGCTTCGCTGGGGAACGGGGCCAGCGCGGCTCGGAGGGCAGTTTATCTGGTTGATAAAAGGGTAGACGAAGGAAGGTAGACACGGGAATGAACGATTTGCATGCTACCAACTTAATCAACACCCACACCTTATGAACGATCCTTTACCACCATCTAGCGGGGTAAGGTCTCTTCGAACGGGCTTATCGCGATACGAAAAATGGTCGAATGTCATGCTCGCCAATATTTCCCTAGGTGAGGGTGGTCGGTTATAACGGGCGATAATCTCAAGCTTGCATCACGCTTTGAAACAAAGCGTTCGGATGTTTAGTAACGACCGTCGACGACTATTGAGAGATGTGAGGGCCTTGTTTAAAGGCTGGCTCACGCTGGAGGTAGCTGTTCTGCGTTCGGACGATTTTCCGGCCCGGAAGTGGCCCGCTTCAGAGCTGTAATTCGACGTGAAAGCTGGCAATTTTTGTGAGATATGCGCCACTCTTTGGGACACCGTTTCTCCTCTTTTTCATTCGTCAGTCGAGATAGGGAGATAGTCTCGATGAAAGAGAGAACAAGTTCTGAGAAAAATCTATAGATTCGTGTTCTTTTTTTGTAAAATCATTTCACAGTGGTGTGTATATTTCAGTTTTGCTAGTGCAGTAGAAATGCTTCGTTTATTGTAGCCTTTGTTTTTAAAAATCAACGAATAAATAATAAATTAATAATATTTTATTCACATATAAAGATATTTGTTCAAAATTACATTCGGCGCATGTCCCCTTTACTATCTACCTTATGTCTCCCACTACCGTCCAGTAATTTCAGTTATTACACACTAGACACTAAGTAGTTTTCTCTATTATTATTTTGCTTCCGCTAATGTAATAACAAGAAAAGTATTTTTATCTAAATTTAATATTAAAAATATTGAAAAATAAATAAATAAATGAAAATTGATATATTTTTTCTATCCTACCGTTAATTACATCTTTCTCGTTAATTTGAGTAAATTATCATATATGTGTTCACACATTTTTCTTATGAAATTGAATTTTGTCTCGTTGAAAACAACTTGTTCCTTAAAGAATGAAGAAATATTTCTCGAAGAAATCATATTAAACAACTCCCTTTTATTGCACGATTTGGACGCTTTCGTCGAAAATCCTAAAACGCACAACAGAAGCCCCAGATTCTCTACGAGATACGATCAACCCCCGAGAACACGTCCCTAACAGTACACGCGCATGCTTCATACACACGGCGGTGGCGGGGTTACCGTAACTAAATACTTCAAACGAAAGTTTGGTAAACTGAAAATTACCACGAGAAGGCTCAAGAAGCCACGAAGTCTGAGAAACTCGCCGCTTTCGCATTGATCGCCCTCCCGCGACTGGACTTTCTCGTTACATCAAACCGTATTATTGTTGCTTGTTTGCAATTACATCTAATGTCACGGCACGGGGGATAGGCTAGGGAACAGAGAACTCTGTGATTAGAGGGGCTTCGCAGTCGCGTTCCACGGGGTCTTGAACATCTACAAACTGCGAATACGTAAGTAGGAAACGCGTTATTTCACCGGAGTTGAATGATTAGAACAGGACGTGATAGTGGGTCGTTAGGGGCGAGTCTCTGGCAATAATAAACGTCGCGGAAGCAACGACACTGTATGCAAAACCGGTGTCTAAACTTCGAACTGTACGATAACGCGTATCGTGGAACTTGTTCTTTTTTTCACGATGCCAAGTGGAAGCGAGGATATTCTTAAGCGGTCTGAAAGGATTTGTGAATCGTTAGATGCGATGAAAATGCAAGCAACGTGGAATCATTAAAAGATCCAGCTGGCTAGGTGTGCCAATGCAAAGCTCTTTATACTTTCGACAATTTTTTCTTCTTCTTTCTTTCTCCACCGTTACACTAGGCACGGGGAAGAAGCAAAGGAACCAGGAGATACCGAGGTATGTTTAAACGTGCTAACGAATAGACGTAGAAACTCGGTCTCTATTTTTCTACTGTGAGAAACGTGATAAATTTAACCCATCTCTCCCTATTGATTTTTCTTTCACACGAAACTTTTCTCATTCTTCGTACGCTTTATTAATAGTTGATGAAACGCGAGGTACGCACGTCTCTACGCGTCTGAAAGTTTCTATAATAGATCCTTTGCGAAGAACTAACGATGTGTACACTCCACTCGCTCATTATACAGTTATTCAAGCTTCCCTTCGTTAGAAGTCGGTGTATGGTTACAGAATCTTCCATAAAAACTTACGCTGGTGGCTGTTGTTAATGCTTCATTAGTTTTCGATAGAGCATTGTTAGATACCAGGTGGAACAACCTTGAATATCACTGGAATGATGAAAATAAGAGGAAAATTTTTACAACGAAAGATGTTTACTACGAAAAGGACCATTCTTTAACGAAAGTCATCCCTGTTTTCTTATATATTTGCTAACAGCCCTTAGGACGAGTACAAAGATCAATACTGTTGTCATTATGTAGGAATGCAAAATGCAATTAGAAATTGGTAAAATATAATTGAGATAAATAAAACAAACAACGCTGTATAAGTATGATAAACACAATTCGCTCGCTCTCTCCCACTCTCACGCACTCTCTTAGCAACTCGCATCCCTCGTATTCGCACAAACACACTCGCTCTTGTTTATTAACAACGAACGTCGGAAGGCCACGGCCTATTTGCATCGCAGGGATTTAAACAAACCAAGCTCAACCATATGATCGGCCCGCTCCGGTCATTAACCTCCTACAATTATTTTGTAAAAATAATTCTACTTTTTCTAACAGAAAACGCGAACTCTCGAATTCTCGAAAAACGAGAATTTTATAACTTTAGTCGCTTTTAGTAAAAAGCTGTGCAAATCAATGTACTCTGAAAAAATTATTTCAACAATTTAGCAATAATTGTATAAATTAAAAAAGAAACGTGAATATTTTTTTATTTTATTTTCACACATTTTCCATATTCTAACAATCATACGCTCAGACGCGTGTATCTTTCTCCAGATGTCACTTCCTACATTTCCTCCTTTTTAATCGGTAATTTGAAATTCCGCATCGCATGCCCTAGAGAGTTGATTATCGTAATTTTTAACGGTTAATGGAGATTGGGCGGTGTTATTTGGCAGGCGGTATTAATTGAACGAGTCGGAATAGTCGCGTGAGAAACCGTACTTCCACAGCACAGCCGAAAGGCACTTCAATCTGTTGAATCCGCGAACACACGGCCACTTTATTGTACATACATATTAACGTAAGCGAATGGGAAAAAAACAAATAGTACGATGCACTGCAGACCGGTGGAAAAGTTGCATCGCAAATGCCCGTAAAGCATTTTAATTTACGGTTACACGGCCGAACCGATCGTGATTCTGTTGAAAACTCCTCGATTCGTCGAATTTCAACCCGGGTTACACCCGGAAGTACACAGGCAGGAGTGATTTTTTATTTGTCCTTTTAATTAATGATTTAATGTCGCATTAACTGCGAAGTTATCAGTGACAACCTGAATATGTGGAGTTTTAGTAAAAAATATTAGGTTATTCGATAAGTTTGTGTCGTTTATTGATGTATCGTTTAGATCAATATTTGCCATCTTTTTGGCAAAGCCATTATACCGTTACTATAAAAATTTTTTTGGCAATTTATTAAAATATTTTTCAATGTTATTCTGTATAGAGTCGATATTGTCAAATTTTTTGTGCATTAAAAAATGTACGAAACAGATGTCTCTAATCTGAAAAATCATTTTGTTCCGATTTAAGAGGGTACACTACCCTGATGCGTCTAAAAAAGAAAAGGTGGAAATTTTTTTCGTAGGTAACTACTAAACGAACAGTTTCCATTTTTTCAGAGAACACAAGTGCAACCTTCAACTTTCTTCTACAATTTTTAAAAAGCAACAAATTCAGAAGGGAGTTAAAAAGCAAAGAGTTTTCTTCCGAAATGAAGAGGTGGTTCGTTCGTTTCTTCTAGAATGTTTACTTAATTAAACAACGACCAATCGCTTGCACCGATCACGAACCGCAAATCGATTATTTCTCCGCATTGATTTTGCGGTTGCGTTCGATGTTTAACGCGGACAAATGTATTCAATCTGACATGACGCGAAGAGGTTGGCAACGAAGCAGCGGTTCGAAATCATTTTTCAAGGTTTACCCGTCGCTTTGATTCGTCGGTTATTAAATGGAGCGTTTTGTCGCGTTCGTTTCTTCTGACGTTTCGTGTTTAATTCAACGCGACGCAAACATGCCTAGGAATTAATTTAATGAAAACATTCTACAAACGTCCGAGTTTATTACGATATATAGACGATTTGACTTTGATTACTCTCCTTTAATGCGACATATCTGCGTCAATGCGACAAATGTTTCTCGCGAACTAACAAATTGGAAGTAGATATTTCTTTTTAGAAAATTCTTAATGTTCAAAGTTGTTTGAGACTTTCGTAATTAATTTCTCCTTTAAGCGGGTACACCACCCCGAGGCGTCTAAAAGTAGGTAAAGTTTGGGAATATTTTTCATAGGTAACTAATGAATGAAAAGTTTCAATTCTTTCAGAGAACACAAATGTAACTTTCAGCTTTCTTCTACAATTTTTAAAAAGTAAACATGTTAGAAAATGGAGAAGTTATTGCGAAACCTCTTCTGCTAGAACATCGATTGCTGGCCGCGAACGCCAGCAAGGATTGGAACATCTGAAATGAAAACTTCCTTTCGAATTATAAATAAAAATGTATTATCTACAATGTAGCCTACGATTTTCTCGATATCTCGATTATTTAACTTTTTAGAAACGTTCAAAGTTGATGTTTTTTTGGTAAAAAGAGGTTTTTCCTCTTCGAACTGCCACCATTTTTATAATAATTACAATTTTTGAAAAATCCTAAGCTACATTGCAGGTAATACATTCTTTTCCATAAATGAAGAAAATTTCTTTATTTTAGACGTTCCAATTCTTGCCAGCGATCGCTGCCAGCAATCGACGTCCTAGCACAAGATGTTTCCCAATAACTCCTCCATTTTGTAACATTATTACTTTTTAAAAATTGCAGAAGAAAGCTGAGGCCTACACTTGTGTTCTCTGAAAAAATTGAAATTTTTCATTCGGTAGTTACCTATGAAAAAAATTCCCAAATGTTTCGCTATTTTTAGAAGCCTTAGGGGTGGTTTATCCCCTTGAACATGCAACGTATGTTCCAACTCGCTGCATGTTTCAAGTTCATATTTTTATCAAGAACTAACAAAGGGTCTCGGGAGGAGAGCGTTCAGAATTGACGGCTGTAACTTTGCATACACGTTCTTACGCGTCGAAAATGAAGCTTAAAAGTCATTTGACACGTAGAGGCGACGATGGCTGTATTTTTTTGCGTGCCGATAAAAGTATGCACACGAGTGAACTATCCCGAACTCGGCAGAGAACTCGGCCCCTCTTTGCACACGGCTTTTTCTTTTATTTCTTTTCCTTCAAAGCTATCGCTCCACGGGATCTACATGTGTACTTCGAGAAGAAGGATATTTCTCATGCAAAGCATTCAGGGTAGTTCGGCGAGAGAACCTGGCGCGCACAGAAACCGAGCTATTTTTCAAGAATGGTTTGTACAAAAACCACCGCACGCTTGTAAGTGAATCTTTTTGCGTTTCGCGATATTTGACGTGTGATATTTTCTCACCGATTGCCGGCGAAACGTGACGTTCCGGTGAAAAGGAGAAATTTCGTTGTGCGAAGGAAGATCAACCGATTCGTCGAGAATATCGCTAAACGTCTAGGCAAATATTAAGTTTTAATAGCCGAGAACCATTTCATCCACGATTCTCGCGTTTTGTACCGCGATTACTGCTAATCTAATCTTCCTGTACTTCCTAACTTCCCTTTTTCACGTTCGTTACACAAGGTTTTATGCATGTTCTTATTACCATTCATCCGAGAAACAATTCTCTTTGTCAGTTTTTGTGTCACGCTTTATTCTTTATTCAATAATTGATATTGATTAATATTATAAGATTAATCGAAGATATTACCACAATCAATTTGGAGATTTGTAATTGTAAAAGTAGCCTTATTGAAAAAAGAATTCGCAATTTCAATGAAATTGTCAATGTTAGTAAATAGTGTTCGATGACAGTTAATTAAAGTGTTACTAATAGAAGTACGCAATAGCGTGCAAATGATTTCAATTAAACACACTATTTTTCCAAGAGAAAGTATCTAAAGTTTAGTTTCACCGATCTAATACTACCACTGTGTAGTAAAACTTTTAGCTGCAAGTTGGGAGGAACGAGTGAAACCGACGCAAAAGATTTAGACACAAAGGGAAAGCTTAGTAATAAGTAGCGAAGGGGGGAGGAGAAGAAGTTTTAATACGGACACGAATCGATCGTTTTCGACCTACATCCGAGTTTTTGGCCGCATTTGCATCGCGAAATTGCTCGCACAATCTTCGACGTATCTCGTTAATTCCTTTGGTCTACATAGTAGTGCCGAGGCTCTGGCAATTCTCGTCAGAGTAGTCGTCGATATCGAAAACTGGATACTTATCCCCTTCGATTATCCGCGAAATTTATAATAGAAATCGCGATTGTACCGCTCGCATCTCGTGATTGAAATGTACAAAGACTCGAGAAACAGGATTTCCTCCCCCCTTCTCAAAGTAGAGAATTTATAAACGTATTTGCATACGCAATTTTCATGCTTAACCTCCTGGAAACGGGATTGAATTTAAGATAATGGCGGGCCGAATATGCATGAATTCTTTTTTCCGGCCGCAATAATAAATCAGCGAAAACGATATTCTAATATCTTGGTCTCGATTCATCCGTTTCGTGCCTTCGATGTACCAACCGCGGCACCGTCCTCTTCTCGTTTTGCCATCCGGCCATTTTTACGATGCAGCTGTTCGAGGGAAAAGGGGAAAAACAAGAGGACACCGACCGGTAACCACACCTCGAACGGGGTTCGATTTTTAATAATTCAGAGGGAACGGTTTGGGAATGGATTCATTTTTTTTCCTTCGAACTCATTATCCGAGTTGGGAAAAAGTATTTTCTGTTGGTGTAACTGGTTTTCGAGAGTTGACGCAAGTTGAATTTTATGGAAACCAACAGGGATATTCTTTGATTCAGGTGATATTGAAGTAAATAAAATTGACAGTGTCGGAAATTCGGTCGAATTGTTTGCTTTCTCTGATTAAACGTTCTAAGTATAATCATTCTACTCGTAATTAACAGTGGAAGGAGTGATGCTGGTTAGCAGCTTTCCAAAGTAAATGTGAATTTTCGATATCGATAACTATTGACGTTTGTAAATTTCTAACTTTGTTTTTTCGTGTTTAGTACTCGAATAAAAATTAATCTGAATTTAATATCCATTAGAAATTTCTTAAAAAGATAGTTTGGTCATGAAAGGATTCAGATTCTGCGCATTCTGCATACAAACACTTCAGAAATTCCGTAAAACTTTCGACCCTACGAATGCTAGAATTAAATTAATAAAAATTAATTAATATTAACGAAGAAATTAATGATAAATTAAAAAAAATTAAATCGAACTGAAATCCAACATACCCAAAAATATTCGAACAAAGAAGGGAAAATCAGTTGCAAAGCTCCCAGCCATCATTTCGCATTATCCACCCTATGTTCCCTATTTCCAACGAAAGGGTGAAAAAATCCAGGACTAACAAGATATAGGCAGTGAAGAAATTTCGTTGCACATGCGCCTGAATCGAATTTGTAAAACATGCACGCTCGCTTTCCTCGTCTTTGCGAACCTTCTATCGCGTCTTTGTTTCCCCCCCACGGAATCCTAATTGGCGTTATCAAAGCCATTCAATAAATCCATTTTCCCCGTTTAATCGTATCCGTCAGTAAGACACGAAAAAACTGTGCAAACTCTCTTTCTCTCACCTCTCGCTTCCTCCCTCGCTCTTGACATCCGTAGCGGGGCAGCCACACTTTTCTCGCGTGCACGGTGGTCACGTGCTGGCTAAATTGCGTTAACCCGCGCCATGGTACACGCGTGCAACTCTTGTCACACGTATTCCCGCTTTCTTGCAGGCCGTGGACCAGGCGTGTGTTAATACAACACGGTTCACAATGTGCTGACCGTCCAGGCAGGCGCGCGGATTTCCGTCACGTATTGTTTTTCCGCCAATCGCACGCTTTCTACCACGCTGCTGCTCTCTCCCTGACCCGTTTCAATCTGACACGTATCTAACTCGCGCGTTAATAGTTCCTTCACCGGTCACGCTTGATCTTGTCCGAACGCTTTTTTGTTCCTTCCACCTTCCTTCTCTCTTTTTTTTCTATTTATCGTAGTCCGATCAAAGTTGTCCGATAACTGTGAGCCGTGTTAATCGATAAGGGATCACGGAAAAAATTCTTTGTGTGTTACGAACCTATTGCCTTTCCAATTTGTTAGGTTTTCTGTAGAAACGGTTTATGGCACGAACGATCGGGAACGGTTATTTTTGAGTTGAGGATTTTCGTTTATTGCTTGCACGGGTCTAATTACATCCTGCGAGGGTCACTGGAATTGCTTTGCTAGATTTTTAGTAATTGGTGTCCCTCGCGCTCAATAGCCATATCTGTATGTAACGGTCCGCTTGTCGATTAGTCACCCGGAGGAAATTCCAGATTTTTGGGACCACCCCTCGCGACCGTCTCTCACCCTTCCAAGGTGACAGCGCGCTAAGGGCGCACTGGAAGGGCGGTAAAGACGATATTAGACATGCTGATTGGCAAATGCAGTCGTTAACCATTAACCAATCAGCGTGTCCCAACAAAAATCCCTCTCACGAACGTCCGAGACGCGACGTCGTAGAGTGAGTCGTCGAGTAGTCGTTCAACCACCACGAACAAGGAGAACCAAGGAGCAGCCAGCTCACATCACGCGATACCATAGATCAGTTTTTACAAGTTCCAATCATTTGGGTGGTCCTTCGAACCAGCATCTAGACGGCACAACATCGTGCAAACATCCACAAAGCTCGAAAGTTCATCGCCACAACCATGGGCATTAACACAATTATATTATTATTATTAGTAATAACCTTTACTATTTATGGCAAATCAAAGCGCGAAAACGCCAAGCAACCACCATAGGTAGGAAGGGGCGAAGTTGGTAAAAACCCAAGAAGGGACGCTCAACATAAACGTTTAATAAAAGAACATCAACCAAATTTCTGGATTCAACTCTTTCGATAACCCGAGACGAAAGCGATCTCGACCGTTACGGCCAGTTCCGTAACACTGAGTTGCTATCTTTTCTTTGGAAATTTTCGTGGAATTTTCAATACATAGTGGTCCGAAATTTTTGACCGGTAGTGTATCTTATGTTTGCGTTAATAGTTTCCGGATTAGATACGCTCAATTTTCTTTATTATTTTCCTGCAGGCTGATTAATTGAGTTTGTTTGACGGTTCTCAGGTTGTTAATGGGTGGTAGATCGTAATTTATTACCTCTTTTGAGGGAAGCGTCAAAATAATTGATAGCTGTCAAACGCTTAAGCTGCGTGTCGCCTATGGTCGATGATTTGATTCATTTATGGATGTCAGTTTGATAGATTTTGGTTTGGAAGGAGTATTAGAATCCACTTGTAATATCGGGTAAAACTATCACTTAAAAGCCTCGTTATTGTAATTCACAAAAGTGAATGTTGTAATTTGTAGTTAAAATCCTTACTTTTTTTCTTTTTTTTTAAAGATACAGTGTATGACAGATGGTAGATATTCTTCCTGAATTACCAGCTTTGCGTTTTAGTTTCGTCATTTATTTATTTTGAATCGACAACAGAGACTGAACTCTTTTTCCAGCCAATTCTCGTATGCAAAAGGTAAAATCGGGATTAAAAAAAAAACCGTAGACTGGGTGTTCAGTTTTCGATACTGATCTGACTTGCAGAGATCTGAGCAGTATTAAATTTGGCCCAAGCTTTAAGTCTACGCGGCTATACGTATGTTTAATTCATAACCAACGTAGCTATCGACCAATAGACATTCGAAAACGGTATTCATTCTCTGCTACCGAGCGTAGGTTAACAGTGTTCGTACTTTATAAAGTGAAACACTTTGTTCTTGCTCCTAAAGAATTCTTTACCTTCGATCTTTGAAAGGTATCGTGGTACTTCTTCTAATGAAATTACAATATCTCAATATACACTTCGATGAAATTTTCGACGAGATTTCGATGAAATTTTCCAGCATGTATATGCATAATTGACATAAATCTAAAAAACGTATGTCTCAAATTTTAAACAGTGACCTTTACAATTTTTCTTTTGCGATTCCCCCAAATTGCAATTTTTTCAAAATTTTTTGTACACGTCGTCTAGCATACTAATCCTTCTAACTTCTAAAATAAACTAAAGTCGTTTGGTCCAATTTTAAAAAAGTTATTCTGCTTTAAACGGTGTACGGAGAGTTTTTCGACCGTGTGCATACTCTTCTCACAACATTTGACATTAAAATATCTAAAAATTAAGAACTCTTCGTTTTTATTCACTCGGTGTTACACAGTTAATCACCCTAAATGTTAGAATATCAATTTTATCATTATCAGAATTTATTGCACTAAAAATAAATGAAATTTCAATCCAGAATCGTCCAGTTGCACTCCAGGAATACAAAATTCGCGGCAAAGTTCGACGAACAATTAACCAAATTTCAATCTAAAATACTCCAATCGAATTACCGAACGACAAAACTCCTGGAATCTCATGTCCACTGAAATTAACATTAAACGCATATTCACACCCACCGAACGATATTCAACGCTGAAATCGCGGTGAAAATTACAGGTAAAATCGGCACACCTATCTACCCGACGTTAATCTCGCGAAATTGAATTTTTACCAATTTTTCACCTGACGCTCTTTTATCACGTCCAATAATCAAATTCCGATATACATTCCCGCAAAGCAATTCGTACAAAACGCCTCCCTATCACGCACAAAAGCGATCGAGCTAATCGCGTCAACGGTTTCACGGAACGCAGCAGGCTATAGCCCTGCGTTTGTCGCACGGGGTCGGATGCAATCACCGTGGATTAGCCGCGATTCCCGGTGTAGCAGAAGAAAACGGGTGCTGGCGGCGGAGCACGCGTCAGAAATTATTGGTCCACGGAGGATCCGGTAATTTTGTTAAGTGCCGGCGGGCCGGGGTGTATCGTTTATCGGCTATCGAGTCGCGTATCGCGTGCATCCTCCTCCCCACGCCAAGACGGTACACACAGATACGCTACAATTAACATGATTACTTCGCGCTGGCGAAGTCGGCCATCTCTGGCCCTGGCCTAGAGACTCGACACAGCCGCAGTGTTCATTCCGTGTTTGCTCGTCGCGGTGGCGGTGGGGCTGTGTACTTATCTCGACGTGTCCACACTGCGACGAAGGAGCCACGGAGAATAGTTTATCCGCAATTAGTGGCCGTGGTGAGAATATTCTTGAGGAAAACAACGACACACGGTGCAAACCGTAATCCTACCCTCGACTCTCCTAGAGGAAACGTCCAGAAGGGGAAGAATATTCGAAGAACACGATACGACCTTAAGCATTTCTTGCTCACTCGACTCAACTTCTCTCTGCACCCTGTTCGATCGAATCCTCCCGCTCCACACACACCCCTTTTTGCGGACATCGACTTGAATTTAAATAACGCAAACGGCTCGAGAGGTGCGCACACCGGGAATAAGTTAGCCACGGCCGCTCTGGATCCCTGCTGGAAAATTTCAAAAATAAATAGGTCCACGGTATGATAACGAGGGGAAATGTATTTTTGGCGGATGTGCTTTTCAGAGAGATCCCACAGGCACGGGAGACGCATATGGGGTGGGCCGTTTTTAGCGACTCGCGCGAAACGTTTCTTTCTTTTTCGGTGCTTACTGTACGTAGAGGATTTTTCAGCTTTTTACGGCTTCGAGGTTCTTTTTTCGTTTCATTTGTAATGAAATCTTCTTAAGTTTACCGCTATAGCTTTTTCTGGTGTAATGTTATCGAGTTAGTGTTATTTGACGTTCAGTTGTTGTACCAGTGGCGAAGTTTTTTCGTTGATCAATTTTCAACGTGACAAATTTATTCTACTGATAATGGCACGGAGTAATTTTGTTGTTATTTGAGGGAATTTATATAATATTTGTGGTATAATGAAGTGTACACTGTTACACACCGAATTAACCTTGTGTGATCGTTGATTGTAGGTAGAGAATTTCGTGGTTATTTGGGGAGGTTATTTGATTTAGGGTGTTTAGTCTCCAAAGGGTTCAATTGCAACTTGCCAATGTTGGGTGTTATTTGAATAATTAATGACAAACAAGATTTTATTCGTTGTTCAATTGCAATTCCTTATTCGTTTATTCGTAAAGGAAACTTATTTATAAACATATATGTTTTTATTCGAAATAATTATTAGAGTAAAAATTTTCTATTTGTGTTTTAAACTTTCCGGCTTTCGCCTCCTTTGAACTTTCAGCAATTTTCTATTAAACGTTTATAATAAAATATTTAATTTTTCTTCGAATAATAATTCGAAATAACTTTTGTCCATCACTGTTACTAATTAACTCACTGAATCGTTTAGGATCTATATTTTTTATAGTAATTCTACGGAAGTTGGCAGTAGAGTGACGAGCAAATTAGAGTACTCCTCATTCTTAGAAAGTCCTGCCTGATTCTTCAGCATAAAGGGTGTCGAATAAAGAACAATAGTAATAGTACTGCTCGCATTTTTATTTTTCGACGTAACCAGGACCAGTTTTCTCTTCTCTTCAATTGTCAAGTCAAACGATCCGATAAAAACAATAGAAGACACTGTGCACTGGTTACATTCCACGTGAATCACGAAGGTGATCGTAATCTCCGTTTCACAGAGCGCCGTGTATATTTTTGGAAACGAAACCTCATAAACTTCACCTTGCTCGAGAATATTTGCGAGCAAGAAAATAAAATTCTGGCTGGGTGCCGCGGGGCAAAGACACGACGGGTGGTGGCACTTTTCTTGCTCGTAGTTAGCAAATTTGAGGTTGCGACAGTTTGCGGCTCTTTTCGTTGACCGGAAAATATATAGCAAAAAAACGAAACGATCCACCTGGCAAAGAGAGATTTCAGCGTAAATGTTAGGGACACCCCTGTTAAACACGATTTGAATATCTTTCCTTTGGAAATTCCTTATTTCTCCCTTTAATTTCTCGTGGACGACGATGCAAGAACTTTCGTACCGGACGTCTTCGAACGGATAAGAGTCAGTCCCGTGGAATAGTAACGAAAAATTGATCATTAGTATAATTTTCACTTTGTCTTCCGCGGAGCATGACCGTAGCCGGGCGACCTCGGCTAATTAAGGTCGCTGGTCACATACAGGTCTCACAACTAGTTTCTGAAGTCGCTTCATTCCGCATTCATTCCTCTCCGCATTCAATTAAATAATTCTTCTGTAAAGCCCGGTCACCGCCTGGACTAACGAGCGAGTATTCTTAGAAGCCTGTCACGCATTTAATACGTCCGGCAGCTGCCGCCTCTCTGCTTCGGATTAAGGAGACCTGTGACCCTTTGTGCTACTTTTTATCAAATTTTCTACCTACCATTCGAGTATAAATAAGATTAAACATTTTACTTGTCACACGGTATATTAAGGGAGCATTATTCAGCTTGTCAGGGAAGTTCATTAACCCCGAAAATTCAAAAAAATTTGAACCTTCGCAGAAATGTAGTTCAACTGATGCTAATAACCATTTTTTTTTGTTTCGGCAATGAAACGGACCTAGAAAGAAATCGCGAGCTTTCGTGTTATCGCGAATATTTACGAAACTGTACAAAGTTGCGTGGCTTTTAATTGAAACTTTTACCCGTACCACTCTTTTCATCTCACAACTTTTTACGAATAAAAATTTACCCCAATCGCTATTCTTGATTGAAAATGTACCCTTATCGCTGTTTTTGGTTGAAAATTTCTCCTCCGCTACTCTTTTTCCCGAAAATTCTTTACTACCACTACGTAGGACATCTCCCGAACGTTTAAAAATAAATTGTTTCTACAACTTCTTATTAACACCACGATATGTGTTTTTTATTACTACCTTTTTCTTTCTCTTTGCGTTAAATGGAGCGTTGCTCGGTACGCGTTCTATGAAGCTATAAAAATTCCACTTTGTTGCTCACAGCTTCGACACGAACCAGAAATATTTGTAAGGTGGTGTCCCGTATTCATGCATTATAGAACGGTTATAGTTACTTCTTAACCCGGCACGATACTTCCTTTCTTCGCCGACGTAGTGGAATGACCCGCGTTCTCCAAAATGACTTCTAATGGCGAAAATTGTAATGTTCCACTGCACGCGATCTCACGCGCCATTAAACGTTCCTCGTCGATGGTTTACACACGACACATTATGTCATATTATCATAGGGCAGATCGGCAAGGTGTAACGGCACATACACGACAACGCAAACATTTCTGTGCCAACTATTGTATAACGGACAAACGTTCGTGCCTGTTTAAAATAATGGAGCGCAAGCGCGCGCTGAAAGACTGCGGAGGAAGCTGCGAGCTGGCGATGAAAGATTAAACAGTCCTTGTGTACTACACCTGTGTACACCTTGTGTACGTTACGCCACAGAGTAACGTAATAATTATAACGCCGTTGCACTGTTTTCACCTCAATTTATTAAGATCTAAGTGCCATGGTCGGCGTACAATTCGCCCGGAAAATACAATCGTTTTATTCGTTAATTGTCCCTGCGGCAGCGGTTGGTCTCGATGGTTGGCAAAGGAAAAACTGAACTGAGGTGTAGGCGTACTGGGTTTTTATATTGTTAGGACAGGGAGACAGGAGTAGCGACAGATAA